>NC_052572.1:74877940-74972715 GCF_016699485.2 Gallus gallus
AGATCAAACTTCTCACTGCATAAGAATTCCTGCTTCTGTGTCAGGGTCAAATAGCTATGAAGAACTCACTGTGAGTTTGGTAGAGTTATCTCATTAAGTGGACAATAAGTTAGAGTTCAGTGACTCCTGGGTTAGAGTGATTTGGTGTGGTACTGAAAACAGCTCGTGAAGTTGTCTGCTCACCAGCAGTGGTAACGTTACAGGACACTCACTGCAGTCATCCTTCCCAAAAGAACAAAGCAATGAGGCTTCGTCATATTTCAGAACACCTGCACTTCACACTGACCATTGTGATTCTATCTAGAAGTAGATGGCATCAGAAGACAGTTGGAAAAAAAACAAAATATTTCACAGTAAAACAACTGTAGACAGTCCACTCATTAAACATGACCACTTTTTGTAGTGGGAGCATCAGGCTTGTTTCAGTAAAAGAACTGCTGCTTCAAAGAAATCCTTATTTCCTGATCACAGATTTAAGATGTTCCCGTTTGCACTCTTCAGTGAGCTCTTCAGCAATACGCAGAGCCTTGACTCTCACCAACAGGAGAACAACTTCTTCAGTTTCATCACTATTACAAAAACAAGTTGACATAGCAACACATTCACACCTAACTTCAAAGTCAATAAAGCTAAAACGTGCCTTGAGCTACACTGACCACTAACTGCACCCAACATCTAGAGCCTCAAACTAGCCTGAACTAGTACTGCAAAAGCAATCCATTTTACATTATGGATTGCATCTTTAGTTGTACGTAGATGTTGGAAGTACATCACTGAAAGTGTTAAATGCATGAGGCTTGAGGAATTTAAGAATCATAGAATCATTAAGGTTGGAAAAAAACACAAAGATCATCTAGTCCAACTGTCAACCCATCACCACCATGCCCATTGAACCACGTCCCTAAAAGAAATATGAACATAAAGAATATGAGGAAGTGCTGCATCCCAAAGAACATGTTGTTTGTTACCTGTGGTTATTCCTGTGAAGCATACGTGCTCACTGAACCAAATGCTGGCAGAAGTTCACTGACTCGGGGAGAGTTGACCCACTTCCAAGATTTTGGATCCACCTTTCTGGGAAGCATGCAACCACCTGTTCACCCAGAGAGTATTTTGAAAGAAAAGAAAAAGAAAAAAAAAAGGCTTTCAATAACACTAAGTCACACCACTTCTGGCAGACTTCTCCTTTTGGCTAGTTCAGTTATTATTGGCAGTGTTTACTCTGCAAAAAACAAAACCGTCATTTTAAGCAGTTATTCCTAAAGCCTAGGAACCAGTGCTTGCTTTGAAATTCTTTTATACACCAAGGTCATTAAAAAACAAACAAACAAACAAAAAAACAACTTCAAATGTTAACTAATTACACTTCAGACTACATCTGTCCCCATGGAAATAAGACCTTTCACCTCTTTACACTTCTCTATGTTTTCTGGCCCTGGTGGTGTGTTGAAGAGGTTCAGAAGAAGGCAACGATTCAGCAGCTTGCTCAGTCCCAAACCACAGACTGTGTCTTCCTGTAAAGTCCCATCCCAAAGGAGAACCTTGGAGAGCAGCTGCAGTAATGAAGGAACAGAACATGCATATCTGATGGCTGAGGGTGCATTAGAACCTCCTCTTTAAACTTAAAAGATACCATGTCCATCCAATCTCAGTACTCAAAAAACAGGATTTATTCTCTCCAAGCTTACTGCCAATTAGTCACTAAAAAACTACAGATCATAAATAGTATTTTGAAGTAGATTAATTCTACATGTGCCTATGAGCTGTACGTTCATACATACACACATCACCTCCCAAGGAAAGAAAGAGCATGTTACCCTTCCAATTGGTTAACAATTTGCTAACACCCAAGAACAGAAAACAGCCGTGCTTTATTTTTTCAGAGAAAAGCCAGTGGTCAAATCTGAAGGTGTACACATGTACAAAGACACCAGAGGTGTGCACGTGTACAAAGACACCACGCTCAGCGAGAAACAGGGATCAACAGCAATTGAGATCCAATTCTAAGTGAACATTGGAGAGAATCTGTGACAGAATGAAAAACAACCACTACTGCATATGTTACATAAGGTTACATGCCACCAGCCTTATAACACACGTAAGGTTGATAGCCTTGGTCCATAGCAGCAAAAAGATTCTTTTGTACTTGACCTCAGTATTATTCGTTAGCAAGAGTTGTCTTCAGTTACCTGTTATCACTGTAGAAATGACTATTTAAAAAGATTTAAGCCCAGCGTAAGAACATGGCTGGTCTCCCCCTCAACACAGAATGGTTAATGTCAAGGTAACTGTTATTTATATACTATATTTATATACCTAACTCAAGGTAGTTCACCCACACAGTACAGTATGTGATCTTAGCAGTCACCAGTCAGAAAGCAGTCACAAAGCCCACAACTACTGCATACTTCTCTGGAGTGCTTGGCAGGACACTTCCTTTTGACTCCGTGAGCTGCTAGGAAAGTTAGACTGTATGATGGCACAAACATCAAAACCTCATCAACTGTACTTCCTCATTAAAATAGTTCCTGTCCTCTTCTCGCCCAGCCCTTTGTGAGTACTCTCCCATACAATTTCAGGGCATGGTTTAGAGGACATTCCCGATAGGCAGCCTGCAGATGATCACCTGCTTTGAAAGACAGCACCAATAGGGGCTGCACAACGGCAGTCTCAAGCACAGATAAGTCACACTAATAAGCTGCTGAACAGATCCAAAGAGTTTAATGCATGACCCGCAGTACTACTTACTCTGGGGTAAACAGATTCATGACTACACTCCAGAAAAAAAAGAGTTGCAAACTGTCAGAAGATACCCAACATAAGCACATTTTCAACCGTTCTGCACATCACCACTTCTAAAGAGAACCCTGACAGCGAGGATGGAAAACAAACTGAAAGGAGAAAACTTCAATCTGCAGTGGAAGACCACCGGTGTCACTTTTAGAAACATGTATTTGACAGGACATTTAAGTCAGGCAATACACAATCTCAGAAGGTGATACCAGAATCTTATGTCTGTTTCACGTCTGCCAGGTATCAGCACTAAGCTCCCTCTTGTCTTCTCTGCATCTGTCCATGACAAACCCTTACACAACAGCTTGCCCCAGGAGTGAATATGGCAAGTCCTCAACATTCCCAAAGTCCCTGATTTTTCTACAGGAATGTGCAACATGGCAGCAGGAAGCCTATGCAGAGCTGTCACCATGGCCTTGTTAGCACACACAGCAGGGGAACTGGGATGTTAATGTGTTTTCCTGCATCTAAACCTCATCTGTAGTACGAATCCAGTAACACTCATAGAGGAAACGGATCTAAGAGGGAATTGAATCACAGGCATTCAGACATTCCTAACTCAGCACTTTAGACTGAATAAGCTATACTAATACACTTATACGCACATGCAGGGATTCTATTCTACAAGAGCAACATGGGCACTGTATGCACATACTGAGGAAACAGACCTATCCACAGAGTGCCAATGACTGATCTCATGGAAGGTTAGCAGGAACAGATGATGAAATTAAAGTCTCTTGACTACGTATCAGAGGTGGGTGAGCATAAATAGCTCACTGACAAAAACAGCTAACCTTCCTATTAAAATTCTCAGGAATCAGATTCGACTGAAGATACATTTCCTCAAAGACGACAGTCTACTTTTAACTAAAATGCTTTTCACAGACAAGATCGGTGTCTTTTCTTTACCTCAACAGCTGACCAAAACCGTCTGCCTTGGAATTTTGAACATGGAGAAGATTTGTCTTCCACAGTGCTGGTCAGAAAAAGAGGAAGAGGAAATAAGGATTTTGCTTGACCTGAAAGTAAGACAAGCAGACAATTCATCTCTTAAACACTGATGAATTACAACTATGGGATTCTTTCAGCAGTGACAACCAGAATAAAGGTCTAAGGAAACAGCTGTTTAATGCAACTCCTTGCAATACCCAATGGAATTAGCAGTTGGAAACACTCGAGTATGTGTTTAATGGATTCTCAGCAGAACAGCACTGCCTGTAACCAGACAAACATGCTGCATCAGGCTTAGCAACACTCTTCTCCCAGCTGTGTCTTAACCCCACACCTACCAGACTCTTACCAGTTATCCTCTCTCTAAGAGCGTCCAGCAATAAGCACCAGCAATATCAACTATTTCAGGAAAGAAAGGAGGAGTCAGGAGTAGAAGGGGGAGCAGACCACCACAAATAACACAAGCCCTCAGATACTCCAAGTTAAGATCACAAAACCAGACTCTGGGCTGTGCCTCATAAACTAAGAGCTTTCCATTTATGAAAGCTTTTAGTTACAGGAGCAAATAAGCTCTAAGTTGACTGCGTAGTTACTCTTGTCAGAAAGAGTTCATAAACATTAATGTTTGGTAACAATTCCTACAATGAAACAGTAGAAGGCACTTTGTTCATGTGGAAAAGCAAAATGCTAATTCAGCTGAATGCAGGTGCCACTGTATATAATAGACACTAAGATCACAACGGCATTAAAGACCTGTGAGCAAGTCTCAGCTTTAACCATCTTTCTTTCTTTCATTCTTTTTTTTTTTTTTTTTTTTAACAAAATCCTCTTGGATAATGAGATTAACATATTTTCCAGCTATGAAGTTCTATTAAAAAGAAACACAACAAAACACCACAGCTACTATACAAACAGAACCTTATCTAAAGCTTCTTCCTGAAGTCAAGTGTGGTGACTGCATAAACGTTTGTTATTATTTCTTTTCATACTAAGGGCCTAAACATCAACTTAGTTTCACCTACTTTATGCTGGATAAACTCCCAGGTTTGCATGAGAATAAAACCAGAACTGGGCTAAGTGTATGTTACAGTGAATATTCACAGTGAAGTGCATACACCGTATCAAGAACTTCCTTCCCCATTACCACAACAGCCTTTACCTGTTTTGCCTGGCTGCATTCCCTTCTGGACAGGACTTGGTTTTCAAACACGTTATCACAAAGCTGTGTAAGGTTCTCAGTCTGTGAAGTCGATAAAGGATCCCACACATTCTTGGCAAATGCTGAAAAATAGGAATTATTTCATTCATGATATCCAAGTGGCTATCTGCTCTAGTTTCAAGGAAGTAAACATTCAAAAAGCCAAACCTTTCATTTGCAGTAACCTTAACATGTAATTGTTACTATCAACATAATTTTACATTACCACTTATTTAAGGTTTCATTACCTAGCTGCAGCTAACATCCTCAAGACAACCTTAATATACCTGTAATTTTTGGCAGGATAGTTCTTTCAGTCACTCTAGGCAAAACTTCTTCATCAGGATCATCATCTCTTTTTGATTCAGACGACTTTTTGGAATCGCTGAATCCTTCTACAGCTCTGAACCAGGGCATCTCTTTCAGGTCTGTAGAATTCTGCTGAAAGATCATTCCCATTCGTTGTTCAGCTGTCAGGATTGAGAGAAAAACTCCATGCAGAAATATATCTAATGATACCAAAAGATTCTCATTTAACAGTTTTACATGGATTCTAATCACTGAATGGACCAAAGCAGCAAGCTAAAACTGAATGTAAAGCTAGATTTCAGAGGGTAGGGCTGTCAAAATGTCAGCAAACAGCTCCACGTTAATAAAGGTGCAAGTGATTCATATGCAAGCAACCTGACAAGAGGAAAAGATGCCCTCCTTCTAGTTAACAACACTTATCTCAAGCTCTGGAACGCCTCTGTAACCCACGGCAAAGCTCCTGTACAGAAGTCTTCCCTGCAAGCAGCATGCCCCCGTCCTGCACTCTGGCAAAGCCTTTTTCAGGAAAAAAGAGATACAGAAGACCACAAAAAGACTTTTGCGGTTTTGAACAACTGCACAGATTTAAATACCCATTACTTTTCCTATTTTGTATGTCTCTTAAAAGCTCAGACAGGAAAATCCTCCTTCTGTTATTCAGCAAATACGCATCGTGCCTCTCCCAGCTCCTCGTGACCTGCTCACTAAGGCAGTTCAAATCTCAATTTGAAATACATTCCAACTTTGGACAAAAAACTGATTAAACTAAAGAAGCCTACAGTCTTATCTATTCTTCCTAAGGCATTGGTCAAAATTGTTTGAAAGCATCAATTCTGTGCTGTAGAAAATAAACGATATACCATTCAAAAGGAGTATTTCTTCACTCTCCCTTGAAAATCCTTCCAAATATCAGAGGAATTTTGCTCTCATATCCTGACCAACCTTTGCTCTTCTGGAATTCAGTCACCTCTGTCAGAGCCAGTTCTTCATCACTCGGCATGCCTTCGTGGTGACCAGCTGTTTGTGAACGCTCTCTCAGCTGCCGCCTGCAAGTCCTGCATTCTGTAATGAACTCAGGTGAGTTATTCACCATGTACATACGTAAAAGAAAGCTCAGTGATATACTAAGAACACCCGGTGAGAGCAATAGCCTAAGGAAACACAGTGAGGAAGCAGAAGTAATTATGCAACCCTAGAGACACAGACTGTAACAGTAAGGTACTTTGTGAGCTGCCAAAGGACATTAAAAGCATCTCTAACGACCTTCACTTCACCACATTCATACTAGGAACTCCCCCCACCTGAAACACCAAACATCTAACATGGTACTCCACACTATCCCTGCCAGAGGTAGTCTGTAAGAAACTACTGCGCTCTCAACAGTCCGTCATCTCAGTTCTATGTAGCTTATGCAACAACTTGCATAGAAACTGAGACTGCATCCAAGTCTCACTGGGGCTAAAAAACGTTAGTCCTGGCACCACATACCATAAGAGCATGCAAAATCAACAAGAAAATTACATTTATACCTATCATTTGCATAGCATACCTCTTGTATGTAATTATTGACATTACTTAACGTTAAAGGTTAACAGTTTGCTTCAAGCAAAGTTTTATTACGTCGTTTTTCAACCAATAAAACTCTTAAGTCCTTACCTGTGCCTAAACAGTGATGGGTCAAGGCACCAATGCAACTGGAACGGTTTCAGAGCTCCCAGTAACTTAAGGTCAGCAGCAGACCCCGACGTTCAAAATGTAGCACCTGGCCTACGCTGATAACAGAGGGTAGGTTAGATGTAGGTCAGATTCCAATCAGCACGAAGAAAACCCCCCATTAACCAATAGATGGTTTCCATGTACCTTGAGCTTTGGAAAGGAAAGGCATTTTTGCACGTGTGTGTATCACCTCGCTTAGTAACTGCACAGGATTTACCTTCATCCCCTGTGTAAGTAACAGGAAGCAGATACACACTTACTACAGTTAGATGTAATTATACGTACCTTCGATGCTCACACGTTTTCAGAAGCTTCATCTTTTCATCACTCTCCAGTCCATCATTACTTGGTTTGCCATTCCCAGCTACCAGAAGACAGGAACAAGACAAAGAGGTGAATGCAGAACACTGATTCTGCTTCTGCTCTTCATTTGGAAACTAACCAAAGTAAATAAAACCTCCTGATGAAAATTCACAGTGTCCAGTCGTAAAGCACAGTCAATATTATCAGTGAACTGTAGGACAGCTGTGGCTGCTCCCTCGTGCAGGGGGATTGCCAGGTCACAGCCTGAACCGGGAGGTGAGCACCTGAGTGAGCACAGGGAGGGACCCCAGATCCACCCTTCCTCTCTGCCCTTCCTGGTGACGCTTCCAGCTGTGCTTCCCAGAGTGCACACACACTCAGAGTCTGCATGCTTTGCACCCACCCCACCTGCACACCAGTTAGAACCAGAAAGGGCTACATCCCCGAGCTCACTCTTCTCAAGCTGTTGCCAGTTATCAGTCAATCCTTCCTTTGTCCTCCTGTTCTACAGTGCCTGCGTCCCAAACAACCTAATATCTACTGGAAAACTGACTCAGTTTCTCTTTTCAAGTACTGATAGACAGCCACTGAGATCAGTAATTCAAAACTGACCGAGCATTTGGTCATGCTGTATTCACTATTCTACCACGGAGAAAGTGATACTACGCGTCCTACTTCGGTAAGGATTTCAACTAGGACATCTAGTACAGTATGCCCACTGACAACAGGGAGGGAGAAAACATTACACATGAATATAAAATATAATCCAAGAATTAACTGTGTGTTTCTACTTAAAGAATGAGATTTCAGTAAGAAAGTAACTGGTAACTTCATACTAACTTGTCAGGTGCTGCATATAAGTAGATTCCGTTTCCAGCTCATCTTGCCTTCGCTTCAGTACCGACATGACTCGTTGCTGAATAAGTGCACGTACAGCAGATTCTAGCTCAGTTATGTATTAAACAAACATAAACAAAGTGTTTATGTCCTTAAAACAAAGCACAAAATCCTTGCTAATAATAGCACCTGCATTGGAGCAAAGAAGAACTGCAAGACTTACCCATACCAACATTTACAGAAGCACTGTGTGTGGACAAGATTCATGCTTTGGAAAACATCAAATGTCACTGACGTAGTGGTAGTTCTGAAGGTACCACCCACTGACATTTTACCCATATTTCCTCTACACAGCACGCTCCTAAAGAACACAATATGGCAAGTGTAGCGACGTTACACTGAATAGATTCTACCCAAGTCGATGTGGGTAGGAATACAGCATACATCAGTGCGTCCCACTTAATTTATACCAACTTAATCATCACCAAGCTATTACTACCAGACGTGTTCTCCCTCCCCTTCTTGTTACTTTCCAAATAGGTCTCCCACTCTCGATAGTCTTTCACATTTGATTGTACTTGAACTCCCCACATCACTTCATCCATTTCTTTCAGGTGATCAAGGCCAAAAAAAAACCAACAACATACAATTCCACAGAAATATTTAGTCCACTTCAGTGGAAATTCTTTGAACACAAGCAGGCCAGCAGCAGTCTGTACAAAAGAGTATACATACACAGAGGTTCACACAAGTGAACGGCAGATGTTTGTGTTTCAGCTGCACGATGTCTGAACTTATCAGTACAGCTGCTTCTGGCTGCGTGAGCACTGAGAGGTGATGGGGATGGCTATCTCGGTAGCTGCAGATGCCTGACCCCACCTGTCCTTCTCACACGCTCCCTTGGAAGTTCCCATCTCCACCCAGGACATCTCAGCTGCCCACTGCCTTGTCTGAACAGGCTGAAGAGCCACGACAAAAGGACTGACAGCCCCACCTGCCCTGAGTCGCTCACCTTCCCGCTCCTCCTCCTCGCTCCCGAAGCTCAGCGCCGCCCCGCTTCCCCGCACGGCTCCCCCGAGGGCAGCGGCCGCTCCGCGGCGGTTCGGGCCGCCTCACGGGACGAGGCAGTGCGGGTCAACGTCGATCCGCTCGGAGTCGTCGTTTCCGCGGTCTCTGGCGCCCCCGCGTGGCCGATCGGCGGAATGGTTTGGAGTCTTCGGGCGCATGCTCGCCGGGACCTGGAGGACTAATCACAATAGAGAGCGGCGGATGAGCTGCACAGAGCGGTTACGAAGCCACTTCCGCATTCCTACGCGCACGCGTTGTGCCGCCTGCAGGACTGAGCAGCGGACAGCGGCAGTTCCGCGCATTGGCCACGAGGTGGCGGCAGAGACCGCGAAAAGAACCTCGACAGGCTCAGGGCGTGCTAAGAGCTTTACAAAAAGAAAATAATAATAATAAAAAACAAAAGATAAAAAAATTACTTTTTGCCAGCATCTGTTGCACTGTTCTGAAATATTCACATGCCACAATTTAACTGCCCAGTACATTTAACGACAACAAAATTAAAGCACGTTGGCAGAAAGCAGAGCGCCATATTGGTGTTCACTCAGCCTCTGTCTTCTTCGTGCTTTCATGTATTTCACAGCTACCTAATGTAAATCACAGCTACCTCTGGAAGACAGCCCGAGAGCTGTGCAGGTCCATCAGGCTCAGCTGCAGCTTTTCATCTGCCCTTCTCTGGCCCTCCTGCAGCTGGAGAGAGAGCACAGGAGGGCACGTGGGATGCAGACCCTCCCCAGTCAGCCGCAGCAGTCGCTCCTGCCAGCACTCCCTTTCCCCCACGTCTTTCCCATTGGACAGTCTGGAGCCCTGTGTGGCAGAGGAGGAGAGAGCTGCAGGCAGAAGGAAAACGGGCTGCTGGGATTCCTCCATCCCACTGCCAGGTGTCTTCTCTGGCATTTTGGGGGTGGGAAGGGAGTTGTGGGAGCACCCGTGGGGCTCCGGGCAGGAGGGAAGGAAGCAAAGATGCAGCTGCAGGCAGCGGGCTCTGGGCTGGAGCAGTGCAGCCAGGCACAAACAGTGACAACGTACACACACAGATAAACACCCAGTACAGAATCTGGCACTCCATGGTCCTCCCAGAGCTTGTTACTGCTTTTTAGGCTGCCCTACAGGTATTCTGTCCTATCCCCTTCATTCCCGTGTCTTGCCCCCTTCCTTCAACCCGTGCCTTCCCCATTCCTTTTCCAGGCTTTCCCTTTCCTTTCCCCGCTTCCTTCCCCATGCCTTCCCCCTGCAACAGCCCCATGTTCTGCTGCTGTTCTCAGCTGACAATCCTTACACCACACTGTTCAAACACATAGGATCAGACTGCATACTGGCACTGATATTAAAACAACAACAAATACATACAGTATTATGCGTGGATAACAAACTCCTACCTGCTTGAAGACCAATAGCAGCTCCTCATCCTGCAGTAACTCCTGCACACGGCCAGGTCTCCCGTGCAGGGATTTGGCATCCGCAGTGGCTTCGCAACACTGGATTTGAGTCTTTGACTTCCACCTCAATCTGCTCGACAGCTCCCCCCCTCAGTCTGCTCTTGTGCTCCAGAGAGAGATCCAAGGCATGAAGAGGTGCAGTGCAACACAACTGGATAACGCTCTTGAAGAATGGCAACACCTGAGCAACACAGAGGAAGGTAGAAGGAATAAAAGGGCAAAGCAAGGCAAAACCTCGGGGAAAGAAAGGGAAAGGTGAGAGGAAAATGACACACAGCCTGCAAGGTGCCCTAAAGAGCCATAACAAAGTCTGGCAGAACTGCCATGCTGTGCAATGGGAAAGATTTGTATATGTACATGTACCTTACCTGTTCAGCACACCAGTCACCTAAGTTGGGTTCTGGGGAATTATTGGACATGCAGCTTTCCAATCCTGAGCAGCATATGGACAAGCAAGGAGAAGGAAATAAAGGATGGAAGAGCACCATCAACACAGACACTGCATGTCCATGCAGACTCGCAAACCTACAGCTTCCTGGGTTGTTTCTGCTTTTGTAGCATTTGCGTGCTGCAGATGAGGAAAACGCTCTGCTGTTTGAGTCTTCTTCTGCAAGAGACACCCAGAGGTAAGTGGCAGCTAACCTGCAGACCGAGCAGTAGTGCCTGGCGTTGGTCAGGGGGAGCTCCTCCTGCCGCTGCTGGATGGTGATGCTGACAGGGCTGCAGATGCTCTGCAGGGCCAGCTCGTAGCTGGGAGCCAGGAATGGACACGGCGGGAGAGAGGAGAGAGCTGGCGGGGGCCAGCCGAGGCATCCAGGAGCATCCAAAAGCCCTCACTCAAAAGCATCACAAAGCCACAGCCAGCAAGCTGGCCATGATCATGAGCAGCATCCCGGATGCTGGAGATTCTTTGCTACCATACACTACGGGAGCACAGCTCTCGCTGCAGGCATCCCACAGCCAGACAAAATGGGAACAAACCCGCAGCTCTGCTGCACGCACAGCCCACAGCCATAGCCTTGCAACATGAGCTGCCTTGCTCTTGCTTGCATCCATCCCAATCCCCGGGAATGAAGACTCAGAAGGCAGTCAAGGCGTTGATCCAGCACCAGCGTGCTTTTATTCCTTAACAGCCAGGAGGGCCTTTTGGTGAGAGGTCCGGTGTACACATGGGACTGATCCTCTCTGGTGAAGGAGAGAGGGGCTCAGAGCTCGTGCTGCTGCCCGGTGCCTGGGACTGGAGCTCTGATTCTACGTCCCCCTCCACCAGGCTCGGCTCCTCCTGGCTGACGCTGACCTGCTCCTGCATGGAGCTGCTGCTGTCGGGGCACTCGGGCTGTGCTTGGGCTGGGCTGCACTGCAATGGTGCCCCGTCACAGTCCAGCTCAGTGACCGCTGTTTCTGGCAGGCTCAGGTCAGCATCTTCTGCACAGCCGGGAGAGATGAGGGCTTCCACTTGGATGATCACCTTCATTCCCTCACTGGTGTTATATGGAAGGCTCTCATCCGAGCCGCAGCGATTCCTGCTTCCTAGCAGCTCTCTATTGATATAAGCACACAGCGAACCATCGCTATACGCTCTGGCTCTTCTGCGTGGACGAGGGCTCGATTCACCTAGGAAGGAGTAGATACACAGGCAAACAGTTAGTGGCAAACTTGCACAAGCTGAATGATGAGAGTGGTTCTTGAGATTTGCTTATGCAGTTGCAGCAGGACAAAGCCAAGAGGACAATAGCAACAGAAGGAGCACTGCCTCGAAAGGAACTGTTGCGCTTTTGTTGTTTGTCTTTCTCTTTTGTGTGGACTCCAAGCATGAATTCGATGGCGCTGACAAGCAGGGTTTTGACAGCTGGATGTGCACCCTTACCTGCCAGGACCACCACCTCTGTTTCCGAGGGCTCCCTGGCATCGTGCTGCAGTTGGTGTTTGGCCACAGAGGATGGATTTCTGGGCCTGAAACAGGAACACCAACTGCATGCTGGGGATTCCTTCACCCTGCTGGGTGGACTTGGTCTGGAGGGAGAAAAGAGGGAGCGGTGTGAGTCGTGCATGGTGCAGGGTGAGGGAAGAGCTGCCCTGAGCTCTTGCCAACACTTGCTTGTTCCTAGCACTGCCTGGTTCCTGCTGAAACACAACTTTGAAGCTCGCTCTGATTCACACGGTTGACAACGGTTCCATTCCTAGAGCTCAGCCCTGGAGTCTTGTTGACTTCATTCCCCTCAGCCATGTCAACCCAGATGCAGAGCATGCGAGCAGAGGCTGCACAGCTGTCCAGGACAGCATCGAATGGAGGGCTTTGATTCAGCTGGCAAACATAACTGCTTGCTGAGGAATCGTGCAGCCAGAGAAAAAGTTCAAAAGCATCTCTGACACGTACATTAGCAATAGGCCCCCTCTGGTAGCTAAACTGATCCGTCAGGCAACTGCTTGTTAGTTGAACCTCAAAGGCCAAAGAGAGGGGACATTCAGTACACCACCACACGCACCATTAGAGTCACGTAGCTTCTGCAAGTTTTGGCACTAGCAATCGTGGGGAAAAACCCACAAAAGCCCACCCAACCAAGTCTGATAGGAAGCTGCTGGAAAAGAAAGTCCTCTTTACCTTCCAGACGGAAAGTCAATGATTGTGTGGAATTTCCCCCGCGCAGCTGCGGGGCCTTCTTCCACGTCCATGTCCCTGCTCTCTGTCACAGCGGGAGAGGTGCTGTGGCCTCCCCTCTGTGCCTGTGCCTCCTCCAGGGTGAGCAGCTTGGTGGCAGGAGAAGACACCTGCACAGACTTGGGCCCTGATGGAGAACTGCGCCCTGGAAGGGAAGACCACAGCTAAGAGGGAGGATCAGAAAGCAGCGGCACAGCCATCACAGTTCTGGGGGAGCTGCCGCACATCTCTCAGCCTTGCTTATCCGAACCACTGGAAAAAGAGGAGGTCAAAACCCTTTCATCAAGCTTCACCTGCACGCAAAACATCACCATGACAGGGACGGTTTTCTCATGCTCAACTTTGGGCTTGGACATTCTCAGCATCCAGCCCCAGAGGATGCCATATTCTCATCTAAGCCCAAAAATCTGCTGGCTCCCTGATAGCAAAAGCGTAGCTCAACAATCCTGGAGAAGGCCTGCATTTGATCAAGGTGTCTCATCAAGACAAAGCTCATGCAGGAAGACGCTCACCTGCTCCATCTCCGATGCCTGATGTGGAGCTGGAGCAGAAGAGGACGTCGGTGTGGTTGATGAGGAATTCCACCACATCCGACTGCCTCTGCAGTTCCTCGCAGGCAGCTCTTCCGCTGGCGCAGGCAGCCTCATTCTGCTGGGATCTGTAGAAAAGGCAGATTGGAGAAGTCATTGACCCGAGATCGTTTCCCCACGTTTGGGCATTTGGGCAGCCAAAGGCTGTCCAGTTGGGCTCTGGAGACTTCCGCAGTGGGCAAGCACTGATGCCACTGAAGACATTCTCCCGGGTGATCAAGGACACACCAGCCCCATCTGACAAAACCAAGAGAGCACAAATTGTCCTCCTCTCCAAAGTGTGCCCGTGGGGAGAACAGATCTAAGCCTTGTGCTGAGACGGAAAAAGAAGTTTACCTGAAGAGGTTGGGAGCCCATACAATTGCTAAGTTCTTAGCAGGCATGTTTGTGATGGAGCAGCTCCCAGCGAGACAAGCCAAGTGTCTCATCAGGTATTCCAGTGTCCTGGAAAGCAAGAGCCAAACCTTCAGCACCACTGAGCACGCCGTGCTCACATTCACCAAACAAACCTCACTTCATGCCACTGCTTGTTTTTGCTTCGGAATAGCAAGTAGATCAAGCTTTCCCAAGTGCCACGCTGCAGCACCAAGCCCCAGCACAATACAGCTGCACCCATCAGCTGCACCAGCCGTGCCCCCATGCCCAGGAGCTGACCCAATCCATTCACCCCACGCAGCCATCCACCACTTCAACACACACAGGCATCACGTTGCCAGCGTGAGACAAAACCTGCCATCGCATCATCGCCCTCTGAAGTGCAGCAGGGCTGAGCTCCCCAGACTGAGGGCAGCAGTTTTCTGACCTGTAGTGAGGTGCAGGCAGCTGCTGGATGACCTCCTGCACTCGGAGCAACCGCTCCTCATCGGTACCGGCACAAACAGCATCCTGGAAGAAAGCAGAAAGGGACTGAGACACACATCATGCGAGTCAAGCGTATGGGGCTAACAGAAAAAGGGCCTCAGAGCTGCAGAGGGCACTGCTGTTCCCATCTCCCACATTTCCAATGGCAGGATGCACACACCAGGTGTTACGGTGCACCCGGTGTGCAGGAAGCATGAGCTGCTTGTTGTACACAGACACCCACTGGATGTCCATCAAAACCCCAACTTCAACAGAAAAAAGACCAAAAAAAGGTGCGCAGGCGTGTGTGTGGATGGGAAAGGCCACGAAGAGGGACATGAAGGCCATTGCCTTGTGCTTACCGAGAACTTGCCATGCAGCTGCTCGCTCAGCAGAGGGCTCGGCAGCTCCCTGAAGTACATCTTGCACAGGGAGCTCACGCTGTGAATGTCCCGGACGGTGAGCTCCGGAATCTGCTCCGACTCAAAGTCATGGCTGGAGAGAAGGACACAAAAACAGAGGGCTTGGAGAAAGAGGAAAACAACTCCAAAGCAAGACAACATACAGTCCAGAAGCACTCTTACCGCAGCTTCTGGATCTTGGACGCCACGCCGGACAGGCGGTAGATCCCCTGCACCACGCCGTGCTGCTCAATGAACTCAGTGCAGCTCTGCACGACCTGGGGGACTACAGAACAAGGGCCAGCGCTTAGCTGAGCTCCTGATTCAAGTCCTGCTTCAGCCGCTGCCCCTGTCACATCCCATCCACTAAGCCCAGCCGGGCTACTGCATGACTCCTCCTCTCCTTAGAGGAGAAAGAAGGCTGTCACAGACGTGTCTGACACGCAGGAGCCAGGGAGGAAACTGGACACGGACGTGTTCTTGGCTTTCAAGAAATGCCACGACCTGCCAAGCAGCCTGCAGAAAGTAATTCTGGGGAAGCCAGAGACACTGCCACAAGTCCCATCACAGCTCCCACCGCAATGGAGGCGTGAGACCTCATGTCCAGAAGAGCTAGGAAACTGACGCACTACACTCTCTTGGGCCAAAAGGCTTCCTTGGTTTTCAGGCTAGCGTGGGATTGGCTTACACCTTTGGCTTTAAGCAAATACAAGTGTGCCGGCCTCCTATGAGCATTAGCCTCAGCTTCCCTTGCAGCCATCAAGTCCCATTTCACGTTTCTCCACCGCTATCAACCTGCCCCTTGCTAGACACGATCTCCCTTTCTTTCATCTTGTCATGCCCAACAGAGGGAGGAAGCTCTCGGGAACGGGCTGTTCCTTACCATCACGGCCAGAGTGGAGAAGATGCTCTCCCAGGTCACAGCCAAACACCCCTCCCTTCTCCTTCTCCAGCTCCAGCTCCCGCTGCTTCGGTTCCTCTGGGCGGGCCTTCACGAAGGAACGAAGGAAGCTGAGGAGCTTGCCACGCTTCTTTGGCACTGCACAACAAAAGGAAGAAACCAGTTCATTTCAGGTTGGGCTCAGTGGGACCAGGCTGAGCGGAAACACATGCTACAGAGCACATCAAAGCAGCAAGAACATTGCCAACACTGCATTCTACAAGGATTCGAGCATTTGCCCAAGCCCTCATTCTCACTGCCTACAGAACAGCAGCCCTACGCCCCGTGGGATGCAGGAAGGATCATCAACACAGAGGAGAACGTGGGATGGATAAAGGAGGTATTCAACACAGAACACACCAAGAAAAAGACTCCATGTGACTTCCCCGCGCCATCACATGTAACATCCGTACCTGGCTTTGGCGCTGAATTGATGAGGGCCTCAGGAATTTTTCCGTTAATGAGCTCCACGCACTCACCGGGGAAAAACCCAACCTGGAACAAGAACAAAAAGAGGGATGGAATACTGAATGCAGCATTTCTCAGGCCTCAACTGTTCAACCAAGAAAGAATGGCCTGCAGAAAAGTAACCCTCATTCAACATTTGCAGCCAGAAGACCTACAAAAGCAATAATTGGTTCCAGAGAAGATGGCTCTGTCCTCCGTGCCTGTACTAAGGACAGAGGTGGTCAACTTCTGACTGCATATGGAGCACGAGAGGCTCTTGCCTCTGAGTCACATGAGGAGACAGTTTCCCACCCAAGCCCAGAGCCAAAGGGTAAGACCTCTGACAGTGACACAGGGAAACTGCCTACGTCCAGAAGCCACCCTGTGCAGGCAGAGCAGCTCGAAGCTGACGTTCCTCACTTGACTGAAGTTGCGCCCAGGAGTCTGAAACTTGTGCCTACCTGAAAGCCACGCTTGCCTCTCCACCAGGGGCTCTGCTCCTTTGCTGGCATAGCAGTAATGCACACCAGGTCTCCCACCTGCAAGACATTGCAACATCAATCCCAGCGTCAGCACAGCTGGGAAGAAAGCACAGCTGAAATGGCACCCTTCTTCTGCACTGCCAAAGAGCGCACAGC
The DNA here is from genome assembly GCF_016699485.2 of Gallus gallus. Lineage (NCBI taxonomy): Eukaryota > Metazoa > Chordata > Aves > Galliformes > Phasianidae > Gallus > Gallus gallus. The sequence goes on from NC_052572.1 coordinate 74,895,067, forward strand.
TTGAGAGCAATTGCACCGGGGCAGCTCTTCAGGCATTTCCCGTGGGAAAGCTGAACGTGGAGGTACAAGAGTCACTGCCTTACACACCAGACAGAATACAGTGCAAGCATGCCAAATGAAACCATCTTTTAGACATGGCTGAACTCCTCCCTGCATCCAACCCAGTGCAAGTCCTATCTGGACCTGCATCTTCTGGGCTTCGCCTCACAAGGCATTCTGAAGGTGTCTGAGAATATTCCTGATGCATTCACACGGTATACTCTTCTGGCCGTGACAACAAGGAGCGCCTTCTTTATCTGCTTACCTCCAAGGAGAGCTCATCCGCTGCCTGGGCAACGTATCTCTTAATAACATGGCCAGCAGCAATAGCTGGAATATTAAGAGATAACTCCTCACGGACCAGCAAGGGCTTCCCCTGGTTCTCAGGCTGAAACAGAGAGCACAGGCCATGGTGAGGAGCTGAGGACAAACAAGGAGGATTTCAGGGTGCCATCTCGATGCCACTAGCAAGGAAATGAAGCTTTTAAGGCAGCTCTTCAGGGACACCGAGAGAGCCGGAAGGATGCTCTCTCTCTTGAAAAGCAGGAGAGCACACCGGTGGCTCATTCTGCTGGCCCAAGTCAGGGAACAGAGACCAAGCAGAGCTTCACACTGTACCTCCGTCAACGCCCGGTCAGGCCCACGGCTGATCTCGCTGCTCGCGATGCCCATCACAGCAGGCGCGACAAGCTGCAACAGAAAAGAATCACATTTCCTGTGTTCACACAGCACTGGATTGAGAGTCTTCTTCAGAACTACTCTCAGTTGCCCACTGGCGGAGGCAGGTGTTCTAGAAACAACCACTGTGCAGTCTATTCAAACAGGACAGCCGTTGCAATACGCAGCATTGGACCAAGTCGCTGTCCCTCTGCTAGCAGATGGGGACTCTGGCACAAAGCAGCAGATGCATTTGCCCGCAGCACGCTGAGAGCGCAGTAGCAGGCCAGGGAGAGGTGTCACTGCTGGGGCTGGAGCTGCTCCCCAGCCCCCGGCTCCCAGCAGCAGCCTCACCACCAGCGCCGGCCGCAGCCTTGCCCACGCATTTCCTCTGCCTGCATGCCCACTGTGCTCCCTACAGCTGTCGGCCACACTCACACAGCCAAAGCATGCACGCTTGTGCCCCTGGCTCATGTTGTGCAGCTCTGCACAAACTGCGGCTAGGGCTCTTGGCCTAAGGGATTGCCTTCCTTCACACTAGCTGCTCCCAGCACTACAGGCAGCATCCTGCTGAGGGTTGAGCTGGAGAGGAAGTGGAAAAATCCCACACGTGACCAGAGCTGCATTTCAGGTGGACGAGGCTGTGTTACTACACACAGAGCGACTAAACACGGGCTGCTGAACCATGTGGCAATACAAAACATGGCACGTACCTGGCAAGAGATCAGAACAAGGGAGAAGAAGATCCTCGAACCCGCAGCCGTTCCTTGTCACTTTGCTCTGATCTTCTGCGAGCAAAACCTGCACCAAGGGAGCAGGCGGAGGGTGGGCAGGGGAGGGAGAAAGAGCAGGTCAGTGAGCTTGCACAATTGAGCAAAGGGAAGAACCAGGGAAGAACCCTGGCACAAATGCCACCTTGATGGATGGCTTTGGACTGGATGGCCCGGGGGAAAATGGCCTCTGACGGTCAAGACTAAGCAATATGATCCTAGGAGCTCCGCCAGCCAGCACTTCTCAAGGCCTCGCGGCCCACCCGTCTATCCCACACCGTCTCAGCTTACCTACAAGACGCTGCACAAGACGGGATGAAGACGAACGGACTCAATCAGTGCACAAGTGCAACAAGCCACGTACTCACGCCGAGCTCAAGCGCTCCAATGAAGGGAAGCAGCACGCGCTGCTCCTCCCCTCATTCTAGCCGCTTATGACATCACTAAGGGCCACCCGGCTGCTCCACCATGGATGGACAAGGTGGGGAGGCAAGACCACGTCACAAGACCACAGGATTCCAAAAGGGCACCGCAGCGTTCGAGAAATCAGTGCGTGGTTGGAATTCCATCCCAGCCAAATCCTGGAGAAGCTGGCATGGGCTTGTCGGGACCAAAGTGCAGGACACAGCGCTTGGTCCTGTTGAGCCTCTTGCTGGACCTATGGCAAATCCACACTAGGGTCCTTCTTTGCACCCAAGGGCGGCTTAGAGCAGCCATCTCTTGCACCTGGATGGAAATAAAGGAAGAGAAACACAGCACTACTACCAGACTGCTTTGCCAATTTCTTTCCCGAGCGCATTTTTGCCTTTTGGCTTCCACGATGACCTCATTTCCTCCTCCTTTTCTTTGGGGGGAAGCTGCCCCCCGTGCCTGAGCTTCACATGAAACATGACACTAAGACAAACGCTTGCTGTGGGTGCAGGGTGGCTGTGCTTTGCCAGGTATACTAGCGGGCTAGGAAGCGTCACGTGGCAGCTCCAGGCCCAGTCTGCATTCAGTCACTGTGGCCACAGCTGCTGCCTCACTGCCAGAACGTATCTGAGGATACAGATGGACGCAGGCACTCCTGCTCCTTCTGCAAAGCCCTCCTCTGCACAGCCCGTTAGCTGCTGCTCACTGCTACGCCAACCGGGCTCCCCTTTACAGCAGCCCTGGGATAAACACGCTTGTACTCTTCCGTGCAGCAGTGAGCTCCAGGGATGAAGCAGCACAGAGGAAACCAACAGAATCTACTGCTGCTGAATCCACCAGCTCCTTCTGCCCACCAAGAGTAATACCATGGGACAGAACACAAGTGGGGATAAGCACTTCCGCTCGCACACAGACAAAGGGAATCAAAACAGCTCCTTCGTCAAGAAGAGCTCATAGCACCTCCCCAGCACCCCTGCCCAATGCTGTCAGGGAAATGCACAACCTGCAACCCCACACGGCTCACTGCACGGACACTGGGGTCTGCCTTAGTTTCAGATGGGAAGGATTTTTCTCCAGTCTCTCTTATGATGCTACAACAGTGAGAACACTCTCGTGTTTATAGTTTCCGATAAGCAGAGCTGTACAGAGCCAAGGCCGTTCTCAGCAAAGCTCTCAAGAAGGAGCTGGGAGGAAACCAAATGAGGACAGCTGATGTCAACGGGCCAAAGGGATATTCCATACCATATGACATCAAGTGGAAGGCGTTTTAACGGGGGTGGGAGCTCATCTCACTCTCTTCCTCTGCTTGCCCATTGCTTGGGAGGTGCTGAGCCACTGCTTCTACATCACTTGTTACATACATTCATATGTGTGTGTGTGTGTGTGTGTGTGTGTGCATCCATTACTTCTGTCCTTTTCTCTACCTTTGGAAAGAGATTTCTCTCAACACATGAGTTCCACCTTTTTTTTTTCCCCCATAATTCTCTCCCCCATCCCACCGGGAAGGGGGCAGTAAGCAAAGGACTGTGTGGTGCTGAGCCACCCACCGGCTTAAACCACAACAAGGCCGTGGGGCAATGGCAGCAGACATGACGTGCACTGTGGTCAGCAGGAAATGAAAACCATCTGGGGGTACGCAAGCCCACTCTTTCATTTTCCAGAAAACAACCTATGGTGTCAATGAAACATGCCCCTCACTAGGAACATCTGCAAGGATGCTTTGAGTGACAGAGGGCATCGCACGCCATGAACGTCACCCTGCCGACACAATGGCATGGCAAACACAGCAGCAACTCCTGGCACCGATACCTCCGGGTACAACAAGCACGGGGCATTGGGTTGCTTTGGATGCAGTTTGAGCGCAGATCTGAGGTCTTCATGGAAAGCACCTTGCAGAGCGCATCATGTCCTGCACCAGGCAGCACGCTGCGCATCCCTCATCTCTCCAAACTTTGGAGCTTTGAAGCTGCACGTTGTTTCTTGGGAATTTGTCACACACAACTCCAGAGCACTTCCAGCTCTTCCCTGGCAATTCACGGCTTGCACAGTGCCAAACGCAACCAAGAAAAAAAGGCAAGAAAGAAGCAAAGGCCATGGCTATGCACACAAGCGGCCAGGAAGGGTTCAGCAGGAGAATGAAACCTGCACAAGTCAACTCAACAGATTCCAAGGAATTCATTGACATCTGACACAATTTGGAATGCCAGAAGCACTGCCACGCAAACAGCACCGTATTGGGAAAGCAGCACGTCCAAATCAGCCCCCTTGCCCTGCTCTACCCGCTCAGCCCAACACAGAAATCAAACACACAAACTCTCTTGCTTTGGCTCACGGCAGCCATCAAGCTCATGCTTTAGTGACACGGAGAACTCCATCTCCACCTACTCCGTGTCTCGCTAACCACAAGCTCGGCTGGGAGCTGTCGCTCAGCCTGACACCACAAGCAGAAAAGAAACGTACATAAGCAGATGCTCTTATCCACACGTGCAAATCTGGGGGCGAGTAGTAAAAGGCTCACTGGGCCACGGGCAAAGCAGGGAGCAGATAGGCAGGAAACAGGAAGGAGTTGAAGACCAGCTCTCCTACACCAAAGACAGGGAGAGCTGAGTCAGCACCACGGGAGGACTTACGACACAGCTTGAGAGCTTACAGAGACCTGAGGTTGCCAAAAGAGGCCGCCAGGGTAACTCTCACCAGTCTTTTGCAGGGGTGTTACAGATGCTTCTGGTGCTGACTTCCACTGCCCTGTGTCATTGGTAGAAAGCGCATGTGAGAAATGCTCAATTGGTCTGGGTAACGCTTCTATGCTTCCACGGTTAGGACTGAAACAAAAGGAAAAAAAAAAAAACATGAAACCCTATGACATTTGCCTCTCTACTGCTGCTGTCAGCGTGACATCTAAGATGAGCATTACGCGTCCCTGCACCCGACTGAAGATTCGTCCAAGTCTGTGTTCCACACAGCTCCATCCCAGTGCCAAAAAGAAACACCTACAGAGATGTTTAGATGATTCTTTGTGCAGATACAGGTGCAGGTGCATGTGCATTCTCTATAGCAAGACATAGCAATTTCTCAAGCAGTACGACGGAAGGTCAGTGGAAAGGAAATATAGGATGAACTCTTTTCATATAAAAAGTCCTTGCTAAAACTCTCCCCAGCAAAAAGGAAGCCTGCTGGGCATTGTTAGCAGCAGTTCCCAGAACATCTTGCACCACAAAATGCAGCACGCTCCTTTTTTGCACAGGCCCCTCGTTTCTCTAAGCAGCGTCAAATACCCTCCACTTCAAATCCACCCATCAGATAATGAACAGAGCTCAGAAGGGGTTAGGAGTAGAGCGACACACAGCTCCGCTTCGCGCTGAGGGCAGTTTTGGCCCTCCGAGCTTGCCGTAGCCACCCTGCGCTCTGGCGCCGGCGGACCGGAAGTACTCGTAGTCACTATGGCAGCCGCCTGCGGGGGGTTTGAGCTGCGAGGCTGTGGGGAACGGTGCCTTTTGAGAACGATGTTTTTCTGAGCGTTTTATCTTCACCGGGTGGTTTTCTTCCTCAATGTATCGAATGAACGGCGATGGAGAGCCCACAGAATTCCATCCGCCCCGAAGCCCGTCATCATTGACAAGCAGAAGCAGAGAGAGGAGAGGAGGTAGAAGGGGTAGGCCGCGGTGGGGGCCGCCCTCAGATTCCTCAGGGCTCTGAGGCATTGGTACTCGAAAAGTGCGTGTCGGAAGGTGACAGAGACACGGGCCCTGCCTCTGCCTTTGCCTCACATCTCGAGGTCAGCTGGGAGCTGAGTGCATGTATTTTGTGAAATGGAATTCCTCTTGTGCTAAGTATTTTTCACGTCTCCAAAACCCACCTGCACTGCTTTAAGTGGCACAGTGTTTACAGTGGCGGTGCTGCCTCTGAGAGGAGAGTGACGATGTGATACGTTGCAAACTGGGGGTACTGGTCAACAGTTGGCTGCACGTACCCAGCAGTGTGCCCAGGTGGCCAAGAATGCCAGCAGCATCCTGGCCTGTGTCAGAAATAGTGCAGTCAGAAGGACTGGTGAAGTGATCTGCCGGCTGTTCTCAGCACTGGTGGAACTGCACGTCCAGTACTGTGCTCAGTTTTGGGCCTCTCACTACAAGAAAGGCACTGGGGCTCTGGATCGCGTCTAGAGAAGGGCAACAGAGTGGTGAAGGATCTAGGGCACAATATTATGGGAGTGTCTCAAGCAGCAGGGATTGTTCAGTCTGGAGGAGATTCAAAGGAAACCTCATTTCTCTGCACCACTACAATGAAAGGAGGTTGTGTCTGGGTGGGAGTCAGCTTCTCCTCCCAAGGAGCAGCAGGAGGACAAGAGGTGATGGCCTTCAGTTGTGCCAGGGGAGGTTCAGGTTGGATACTAGGAAAAATGTCCTCTCAAAATGCCCAGGCAGGTGGTGGAACTGTTGTCCCTGGAGGTGTTCAAGCCATTCCCTGGCTCTGAGGCCAAGTCTCCATGCTGTCTGAAACACAGTGACCCCATGCAAATAATCTGTTGGTAGGTGGCCCTCTGGCCAGTACTGTGTCAGGAAGCGTGCCTTCAACTTAGCTGCCAGACAGTTGAACTCCAGAGCATAAGGAGATTTCTATGGCACGGTATAATTCATCGGAGCAGAAAAGAGTTTTAAGAGTCCCCTTAAGCTTTGCCAACACAAGATAACCACTTGAATGTGGTGTCTCCTGTAGGCTCTCTTCAGCTGTTTGTAAAAAACAGTAGGAAAAAAATTATTATCTTTTACTATCAAGTGATGAAAAAAGTGTTTTTGTCATCTGTGTCTCATTTAGACCATGAAGAAATTCCTGTAAACAAGGCAGGAGTTTAATTTTTTAGTGGGAACGTAGGCGATAATTTAGTTAACTTTCCTGACTGATACAGGGATTATATCAGGATGGTGAGCAGTCACCTGGGGTTTCTGCAGGGCTCCATTTCAGAGCCAGATGGAGGACTGCATCAGGGAAGGGTCAGGGTGGAAAAGCTTCTGCACCAGAGGTTGACCAAGGTGCAGCAAAATATGCCAGAGTTCAAGGAGCCTTTGGACACCACTCTCAGACATAGTGTGGCTGGTTTTATGTGGAGGCAGGGGTTGGTTTTATGTGGAGGCAGGGGTTGAACTCCTATGATCCTTGTGAGTCTCTTTCCAAGTGGCCATTCTACAATGGCCTGGAAGGCTGTTAAACAGCTTTTAGGTTGTGGTAGTTATCAAGGTGATACAAGCATGTAAAATCTTGGTACCTTAATGCTACTCCTGTAGGGAAAGAACATTCATAACCAAAGTACCTGCCTTCCTCAGTAGGTAACTTAGGAGACGTGCAAGGAGTAACGGCCTGCAGATGCCTCTGTATTACACTGTGCAGACAGAACAGCCAAGCGCTATGGAAACTTAATGCTACTGATGTGGGGGGTGGAAGGAGCAGTTAGCAAGATCTGCATCTCAGGAGGTCTGGCAGACTGGTAAAAGAATGCTATCCAACTTAGCTTACAGGGAAAAGGAGAACGGCTGCTGTCCTATTCTTCTTTCCTTAGTAAGTAACAGAGTTAGAAGCGTAGAAGAGAGTTAACAGCATATCAACTTAAGGACGGTGTAATAAATCAGTGTTATTTAGGTATAATGAACAAACATAACAGCCACACAGACCCAAAATCCCTTTTCTCCCACTGGTGTCCAGTAGTCCCTTAGTTTGCTGACAGATCAGGGCTGCTCTCTTCTCTTAAAGCAGCACTTGTCTCACTGCTTTGCTTCACAGTCAGAATTCTGACCTTCTGACCTTTTAATACCTTTTTTCTTTTTTTAAAAAAATCTTTCCCTCTAGCTGCAGGTCAGAATGAAACCTCAACCATGGTCAAAACGGTGGGAGAGGCCGAAATACAACATAAAAGGAATAAAATTTGAGCTACCCGAGAAAAAAAATGAAGGAAGCACAGAAGTGGAAGCAGCCCTGGCTGGAATTCGATATGCTGCGAGAGTACAATACTTACAAAATAGAGGAAAAAATATGGAGGGAAGCGAGTGAAGAGCTGAACAAGTAACAGCTTTGAGTTCAATGTAAGAATTGTCTGTTTTCAAGATTCATATGCAAATAAAAGACAGTGAAATTTCAGCAGTTCTTGTCTGAATGTTAAACTGCCCCTTCCTGAAAACGGTGTTACAGTGTGTTCAGCCCTGCTTCTGCCTTCCCTTCTAAATCACAAGCTAACAGAAGGGGTTTGCAGTTACTTGTGTTGTCACTTCCAAATAACTGTTTCTTCTGCCTTTGCCAAGTAGACAGGGGCCAATTGTGAAAATGCTTCACTCAGAAGGTTCAGAAGGGGGCTATGGCAGGGAAGCAGATGTACAGAAGCCCAGCTGGACAATCTGAGAGTAAGTGCTGCTTAGCTGTCCTGTAAAGGCACTTTTGAAATGACATCTGATAAAGCACCAATAGTAACCTGACAACAAAGCAGTAATACCAACGTTTTGAAACCAGCCTGAAAGAATGAAGCCAGATTAGCTGTTACTCCAGTCAGATTGTGTGAATGGGTGCAAGGTTCACCACAAAGTGGCACAGTAGGTTCTCAAAGATACTCAACTGGGATGGGGCTTCTGAGCTCCAGTAAAAATCGCCTTCCCCTGCTTACCAGTCATGACAAGTGACGTCTGCAGCCACTGGAAGAAGCCTCTACAGAGGTAAAGCGTGATAGAACCTATTCCAATTTCATAGCAGGACAAGACTAATTTCTTTGGGAGCAACTTTCAACATGAATAAGGAAGCAGAGGAGACAAAAGCAAGCACGGAGATCACATGCTTCAGCCGATTACTTATCAGTTGTATTTTCTTTGCACTCAGGAAAGTAGAAGTGCACAATTACTTACAACAGAACTCCTAAATCCTGCAGATAATGAAGCGCCAGCAGTGCCACAGTTTTTTCCATACTTCACATAACATTCCTGTCGTGTTCAAGACTTGAAAGCAGTTAAAAGTCTCATTAACACAAAAACGTCTTTACTTTTCAAAAGAATTGCTTTGCTTTTATTTAAAAGTCATTGTTGTCTATAACACTGATGAATGCTATTTACAATTAAAATAGTTTGCAAAAATACATATTCTGTAATTAAAAACAACAGAAAAACCATAGGGAATAGAAAGCCTCTAAGAGTTAAATGGAATACCCATAAATAACATTTTAAGAGAAGCAGGCAATAGCAAACTTAGCAGAATTTGTGACGCACTGCTGTTTCTACAGTAAAACATCCTTTTTATTCTGCAGCAGTAATATTTACTGCACTTATACAAGTTACACAACATTAGAAATCTAACATGGGTACAACAAAATGAGGTTTAATGGGTCTTACAGGGAAGCAAAAGGTAAATGTCCTTAGAGAGCCAATTACTAGAAGGTAACTGGAGTTGTTGTTCTGCTCGTCTGATAAATGAGGGCGGGTGACAGCTCCAAGTCTGTGCACAAAGTCCAGTCTGTATCTCAAGTACAAAGCTCCACTACAAATCATACTCTGGAGAAGAGTAAGTGTAGTTAAGACGTTCTCCTGTGCAACTTCGTACCTTCCTGAACTGCCATTTACCATCAGTAGATCTTCACAGATCAAACTTCTCACTGCACGCAAAATTCCTGCTTCTGTGTCGGGATCAAAAAGCTAAGAAGAACTCACTGTGAGTTTGGTAGAGCTATCTCATTAAGTGGACAATAAGTTAGAGTTCAGTGACTCCCGAGTCAGAGTGATTTGGTGTGGTACTGAAAACAGCTTGTGAAGCTGTCTGCTCACCAGCAGTGGTAACGTTACAGGCACTTACTGCAGTCATCCTTCCCAAAAGAACAAAGCAGTGAGGCTTCGTCATATATTTCAGAACACCTGCACTTCACACTGACCATTGTGATTCTATCTAGGAGTAGATGGCATCAGAAGACATTGGGAAAAAAAAAAATAAATATTTCACAGTAAAACAACCGTAGGCAGTCCACTCATTAAACGTTACCACTTTTTTAGAGTGAGCATCAGGCTTGTTTCAGTAAAAGAACTGCTGCTTCAAAGAAATCCTTATTTCCTGATCACAGATTTAAGATGTTCCCGTTTGCACTCTTCAGTGAGCTCTTCAGCAATACGCAGAGCCTTGACTTTCACCAACAGGAGAACAACTTCTTCAGTTTCATCACTATTACAAAAACAAGTTGACATAGCAACACATTCACACCTGACTTCAAAATCAATAAAGCTAAAACGTGCCTTGAGCTACACTGACCACTAACTGCACCCAACATCTAGAGCCTCAAACTAGCCTGAACTAGTACTGCAAAAGCGATCCATTTTACATTATGGATTGCATCTTTAGTTGTACGTAGATGTTGGAAGTACATCACTGAAAGTGTTAAATGTATGAGCCTTGAGGAATTCAAGAATCATAGAATCATTAAGGTTGGAAAAAAACACAAAGATCATCTAGTCCAACTGTCAGCCCATCACCACCATGCCCATTGAACCACGTCCCTAAAAGAAATACTAACATAAAGAATATGAGCAAGTGCTGCATCCCAAAGAACATGTTGTTTGTTACCTGTGGTTATTCCTGTGAAGCATACGTGCTCACTGAACCAAATGCTGGCAGAAGTTCACTGACTCGGGGAGAGTTGACCCACTTCCAAGATTTTGGAACCACCTTTCTGGGAAGCATGCAACCACCTGTTCACCCAGAGAGTATTCTGAAAGAAAAAATAGAAAGAAAAAAAAAAGGCTTTCAGTAACACTAAGTCACACCACTTCTGACAGACTTGTCCTTTTGGCTAGTTCAGTTATTATTGGCAGTGTTTACTCTTCAAAAAACAAAACCATCATTTTAAGCAGTTATTCCTAAAGCCTGGGAACAAATGCTTGCTTTGAAATTCTTTTATACACCAAGGTCATCAAAAAACAAAGAAACAAATAAAAAACAACTTCAAATGTTAAATAATTACACTTCAGACTACATCTGTCCCCATGGAAATAAGACCTTTCACCTCTTTACACTTCTCTATGTTTTCTGGCCCTGGTGGTGTGTTGAAGAGGTTCAGAAGAAGGTAACAATTCAGCAGCTTGCTCAGTCCCACACCACGGACTGTGTCTTCCTATACAGTCCCATCCCAAAGGAGAACCTTGGAGAGCACCTGCAGTAATGGAGAAACAGAACATGCATATCTGATGGCTGAGGGTGCATTAGAACCTCCTTTTTAAACTTAAAAGATACCACGTCCATCCAATCTCAGTACTCAAAAAACAGGATTTATTCTCTCCAAACTGTCAGAAGATCCCCAACATAAGCACATTTTCAACCATTCTGCACATCACCACTTCTAAAGAGAAGACTGACAGTGAGGATGGAAAACAAACTGAAAGGAGAAAACTTCAATCCGCAGTGAAAGACCACCGGTCTCGCTTTTAGAAACATGTATTTGACAGGACATTTAAGTCAGGCAATACACAATCTCAGAAGGTGATACCAGAATCTTATGTCTGTTTCGTGTCTGCCAGGTATCAGCACTAAGCTCCCTCTTGTCTTCTCTGCATCTGTCCATGACAAACCCTTACACAACAGCTTGCCCCAGGAGTGAATATGGCAAGTCCTCAACATTCCCAAAGTCCCTGATTTTTCTACAGGAATGTGCAACATGGCAGCAGGAAGCCTATGCAGGGCTGTCACCATGGCCTTGTTAGCACACACAGCAGGGGAACTGGGACGTTAATGTGTTTTCCTGCATCTAAACCTCATCTTTAGTACGAATCCAAACACACTCATAGAGGAAACAGATCTAAGAGGGAATTGAATCACAGGCATTCAGACATTCAGCACTTAATCAGACATAACTCAGCACTTTAGACTGAATAAAGCTATACTAATACACTTATACGCACATGCAGGGATTGTATTCTACAAGAGCAACATGGGCACTGTATGCACATACTGAGGAAACAGACCTATCCACAGAGTGCCAATGACTGATCTCATGGAAGGTTAGCAGGAACAGATGATGAAATTAAAGTCTCTTGACTACGTATCAGAGGTGGGTGAGCATAAATAGCTCACTGACGAAAACAGCCAACCTTCCTATTAAAATGCATTAAGCTCTCAGGAATCAGATTTGACTGAAGATACATTTCCTCAAAGACGACAGTCTACTTTTAACTAAAATGCTTTTCACAGACAAGATCGGTGTTTTTTCTTTACCTCAACAGCTGACCAAAACCGTCTGCCTTGGAATTTTGAACATGGCGATGATTTGTCTTCCACAGTGCTGGTCAGAAAAAGAGGAATAGGAAATAAGGATTTTGTTTGACCTGAAAGTAAGACAAACAGACAATTCATCTCTTAAACACTGATGAATTACAATTATGGAGTTCTTTCATATGAGGAAACAGCTGTTAACTGAAACTCCTTGCTATACCCAATGGAATTAGCAGTTGGAAACACTCGAGTATGTGTTTAATGGATTCTCAGCAGAACAGCACTGCTTGTAACCAGACAAACATGCTGCATCAGGCTTAGCAACACTCTTCTCCCAGCTGTGTCTTAACCCCACACCTACCAGGCTCTTACCAGTTATCCTCTCTCTAAGAGCATCCAGTAATAAGCACCAGCAATATCAACTATTTCAGGAAAGAAAGGAGGAGTCAGGAGTAGAAGGGGGAGCAGACCACCACAAATAACACAAGCCCTCAGATACTCCAAGTTAAGATCACAAAACCAGACTCTGGGCTAAGAACTTTCCATTTATGAAAGCTTTTAGTTACAGGAGCAAAAAGGCAGTAAGTTGACTGCGTAGTTACTCTTGTCAGTTACTCTTGGTAACTATTCCTACAATTAAACAGTAGAAGGCACATTTGTTCCATTTGCTCATGGATGTCTACGATATATTTCACCCACGCTTCTGGGGAAAAGGTACAGAAAAATAGAACAAAGGCTAAAAAAAGAGGTTAGGTTGCAGGTAGACTTGGTGGTCTTTAAGGTCTTTCCCAGCCTGAGCAGTTCTATGATTCTATGACAACAAATAAAAATTCTAAAAAGAAAAAAAATAAATTCCCAGGGACAGCTTACCTTTTCGGATACAGAGGGATAAAGACATCCTCCTCTACAGACTGCTTCATCCTCAGGACAACCGTGTTAATCAAATCCTGTCAAAAAAAGAAAAAAGGAAAAATATTAACACATCCTCACAAGAAAAGGATCTCACCTTCCACTTACAACGGCATTAAAGACCTGTGAGCAAGTCTCAGCTTTAACCATCTTTTTCTTTTTCTTTTTTTGATAAAATCCTCTTGGATAATGAGATTAATGTATTTACCAGACGTGAAGTTCTATTAAACAGAAACACAACAAAACACCACAGCTACTATACAAACAGAACCTTATCTAAAGCTTCTTCCTGAAGTCAAGTGTGGCGACTGCATAAATGTTTGTTATTATTTCTTTTCATACTAAGGGCCTAAACATCAACTTAGTTTCACCTACTTTATGCTGGATAAACTCCCAGATCTGCATGAGAATAAAACCAGAACTGGGCTAAGTGTATGTTACAGTGAATATTTACAGTGAAGTGCATACACTGCATCAAGAACTTCCTTCCCCATTACCACAACAGCCTTTACCTGTTTTGCCTGACTGCATTCCCTTCTGGACAGGACTTGTTTTTCAAACACGTTATCGCAAAGCTGTGTAAGGTTCTCAGTCTGTGAAGTCGATAAAGGATCCCACACATTCTTGGCAAATGCTGAAAAATAGGAATTATTTCATTCATGATATCCAAGTGGCTATCTGCTCTAGTTTCAAGGAAGTAAACATTCAAAAAGCTAAACCTTTCATTTGCAGTAACCTTAACATGTAATTGTAATTATCAACATAATTTTACATTACCACTTATTTAAGGTTTGATTACCTAGCTGCAGTGAACGTGCTCAAGACAGCCTCAATATACCTGTAATTTTTGGCAGGATAGTTTTTTCAGTCACTCTAGGCAAAACTTCTTCATCAGGATCATCATCTCTTTTTGATTCAGACGACTTTTTGGCATCGCTGAATCCTTCTACAGCTCTGAACCAGGGCATCTCTTTCAGGTCTGTAGAATTCTGCTGAAAGATCATTCCCATTCGTTGTTCAGCTGTCAGGATTGAGAGAAAAAGCTCCATGCAGAAATATACCTAATGATACCAAAAGATTCTCATTTAATAGTTTTACATGGATTCTAATCACAGAATGGACCAAAGCAGCAAGCTAAAACTGAATGTAAAGCTAGATTTCAGAGGGTAGGGTTGTCAAAATGTCAGCAAACAGCCCCACATTAATAAAGATGCAAGTGATTCATATGCAAGCAACCTGACAAGAGGAAAAGATGCCCTCCTTCTATTTAACAACACTTACCTCAAGCTCTGGAATGCCTCTATAACCCACAGCAAAGCTCCTGTACAGAAGTCTTCCCTGCAAGCAGCATGCCCCCATCCTGCACTCTGGCAAAGCCTTTTTCAGGAAAAAAGAGATACAGAAGACCACAAAAAGACTTCTGCGGTTTTGAACAACTGCACAGATTTAAATACCCATTACATTTCATATTTTGTATGTCTCTTAAAAGCTCAGACAGGAAAATCCTTCTTCTGTTATTCAGCAAATACGCATCGTGCCTCTCCCAGCTCCTCGTGACCTGCTCACTAAGGCAGTTCAAATCTCAATTTCAGATACATTCCAACTTTGGACAAAAAACTGATTAAACTAAAGAAGCCTACGGTCCTATCTATTCTTCCTAAGGCATTGGTCAGAATTGTTTAAATGCATTAATTCTATGCTGTAGAAAATAAACGATATACCATTCAAAAGGAGTATTTCTTCACTCTCCCTTGAAAATCCTTCTCAATATCGGAGGAATTTTGCTCTCATATCCTGACCAACCTTTGCTCCTCTGGAATTCAGTCACCTCTGTCAGAGCCAGTTCTTCATCACTCGGCATGCCTTCGTGGTGACCAGCTGTTTGTGAACGCTCTCTCAGCTGCCGCCTGCAAGTCCTGCATTCTGTAATGAACTCAGGTGAGTTATTCACCATGTACATACGTAAAAGAAAGCTCAGTGATATACTAAGAACACCCGGTGAGAGCAATAGCCTAAGGAAACACGGTGAGGAAGCAGAAGTAAGCATGCAACCCTAGAGACACAGACTGTAACAGTAAGGTACTTTGTGAGCTGCCAAAGGACATTAAAAGCATCTCTAACGACCTTCACTTCACCACATTCATACTAGGAACTCCCCCCACCTGAAACACCAAACATCTAACATGGTACTCCATACTATCCCTGCCAGAGGTAGTCTGTAAGAAACTACTGCGCTCTCAACAGTCCATCATCTCAGTTCTATGTAGCTTATGCAACAACTTGCATGGAAACTGTGACTGCATCCAAGTCTCACTGGGGCTAAAAAACGTTAGTCCTGGCACCACATACCATAAGAGCATGCAAAATCAACAAGAAAATTATATTTATACGTATTTTTTGCATAGCATACCTCTTGTATGTAATTATTGATATTACTTAATGTTAAAGGTGAACAGTTTGCTTCAAGCAAAGTTTTATTACGTCGTTTTTCAACCAATAAAACTCTTAAGTCCTTACCTGTGCCTAAACAGTGATGAGTCAAGGCACCAATGC
Source organism: Gallus gallus (assembly GCF_016699485.2). Taxonomy (NCBI): domain Eukaryota; kingdom Metazoa; phylum Chordata; class Aves; order Galliformes; family Phasianidae; genus Gallus; species Gallus gallus. Next base: position 74,910,621 of record NC_052572.1, read on the forward strand.
AACTGGAACGGTTTCAGAGCTCCCAGTAACTTAAGGTCAGCAGCAGACCCCGACGTTCAAAATGTAGCACCTGGCCTACGCTGATAACAGAGGAGAGGTTAGATGTTCTGATGCACCCACTGCCACCCCACCAGCAACAATACCACCTGCCTATTTTTGTCATCTATGCAGTAATCACCATGTTTTTAAATGGCTGCTATTAACACAAGTGCTCTTTTCCTCTTAACACCTGCTCTCAGCCTATGACACCACGTTACAAAATCATACATGCAGCTAGTTTTCTCTAGTCAGCATTGTATTCTGTGTACTCAGAAACCTGAATCCACGAGTGGCAGTTACAAGAAACTGGTGCCTCTGGTCTCTGTCTGTTCACAGCAGCTCCTAGCATACTGCTCTTTGCTTTCCTAAACAGGCTTAAAGAGGATCCTGTAACAACCTAATATCTACTGGAAAACTGACTCAGTTTTTCTTTTCAAGTACTGATAGACAGCCACTGAGATCAGTAATTCAAAACTGACCGAGCATTTGGTCATGCTATATTCACTATTCTACCACGGAGAAGTGATACTACGCGTCCTACTTGGGTAAGGATTTCAACTAGGACATCTAGTACAGTATGCCCACTGACAACAGGGAGGGAGAAAACATTACACATGAAAATAAAATATAATCCAAGAATTAACTGTGTGTTTCTACTTAAAAAATGAGATTTCAGTAAGAAAGTAACTGGTAACTCCATACTAACTTGTCAGATGCTGCATATAAGTAGATTCCGTTTCCAGCTAATCTTGCCTTCGCTTCAGTACCGACACGGCTCGCTGCTGAATAAGTGCATGTACAGCAGATTCGAGCTCAGTTATGTATTAAACAAACACAAACAAAGTGTTTATGTCCTTAAAACAAAGCACAAAATCCTTGCTAATAGCAGCACCTGCATTGGAGCAAAGAAGAACTGCAAGACTTACCCATACCAACGTTTACAGAAGCACTGTGTGTGGACAAGATTCATGCTTTAGAAAACACCAAATGTCACTGACGTAGTGGTAGTTCTGAAGGTACCCCCACTGACATTTTACCCATATTCCTCTACACACCACGCTCCTAAAAAACATAATATGGCAAGTGTAGCGACGTTACACTGCATAGATTCTACCCAAGTTGATGTGGGTAGGAATACAGCATACATCAGTGCGTCCCACTTAATTTATACCAACTTAACATCACCAAGCTATTACTACCAGACGTGTTCTCCCTCCCCTTCTTGTTACTTTCCAAATAGGTCTCCCACTCTCGATAGTCTTTCACATTTGATTGTACTTGAACTCCCCGCATCACTTCATTCATTTCTTTCAGGTGATCAAGGCCAAAAAAAAAAAAAAAAAAAAAGAGTACAATTCCACAGAAATATTTAGTCCACTTCAGCGAAAATTCTTTGAACACAAGCAGGCCAGCAGCAGTCTGTACAAAAGAGTATACATACACAGAGGTTCACACAAGTGAACGGCAGATGTTTGTGTTTCAGCTGCACGATGTCTGAACTGATCAGTACAGCTGCTTCTGGCTGCGTGAGCACTGAGAGGTGATGGGGATGGCTATCTCGGTAGCTGCAGATGCCTGACCCCACCTGTCCTTCACATCTAGTGAAAACAGATGAGGGACATCCTGGTTTAGAAGGAGGAGATCGCTGAGCCGGCGGTCCGAGAACCGGCAGCTCGCCCGCACGCGTAGCGCTTAGGAGCAACAGTTGCTGGTTTGGAGTCGTCGGGCGCATGCTCGCTGTGACCTGGAGGACTAATCACAATAGAGAGCGGCGGATGAGCTGCACAGAGCGGTTACGAAGCCACTTCCGCATTCCTACGCGCACGCGTTGTGCCGCCTGCAGGACTGAGCAGCGGACAGCGGCAGTTCCGCGCATTGGCCACGAGGTGGCGGCAGAGACCGCGGAAAGAACCTCGACGGGATCGATGCGGCCCGCGGCGCAATCGCTGGCGGTCAGTGCTCTGTCGCGATGACGGGGGAAGAACACGGAATGAGAAGTGGGGGGCGGTGGGGGTGAAGACGAAGAAAACAGAGGGAAACTCCTCCAAACTCAGGAAAGCCGTGCTAAGAGCTTTACAAAAAGAAAATAATAATAATAATAATAATAATAATAATAATAAAAAAGTTAAAAAATTTCTTTTTGCCAGCATCCGTTGCACTGTTTTTAAATATTCACATACCAAAATGTAACTGCCCAGTACATTTAACGACAACAAAATTAAAGCACGTTGGCAGAAAGCAGAGCGCCATATTGGTGTTCACTCAGCCTCTGTCTTCTTCGTGCTTTCATGTATTTCACAGCTACCTAATGTAAATCACAGCTACCTCTGGAAGACAGCCCGAGAGCTGTGCAGGTCCATCAGGCTCAGCTGCAGCTTTTCATCTGCCCTTCTCTGGCCCTCCTGCAGCTGGAGAGAGAGCACAGGAGGGCACGTGGGATGCAGACCCTCCCCAGTCGGCCGCAGCAGTCGCTCCTGCCAGCACTCCCTTTCCCCCACGTCTTTCCCATTGGACAGTCTGGAGCCCTGTGTGGCAGAGGAGGAGAGAGCTGCAGGCAGAAGGAAAACGGGCTGCTGGGATTCCTCCATCCCACTGCCAGGTGTCTTCTCTGGCATTTTGGGGGTGGGAAGGGAGTTGTGGGAGCACCCGTGGGGCTCCGGGCAGGAGGGAAGGAAGCAAAGATGCAGCTGCAGGCAGCGGGCTCTGGGCTGGAGCAGTGCAGCCAGGCACAAACAGTGACAACGTACACACACAGATAAACACCCAGCACAGAATCTGGCACTCCGTGGTCCTCCCAGAGCTTGTTACTGCTTTTTAGGCTGCTCTACAGGTATTCTGTCCTATCCCCTTCATTCCCGTGTCTTGCCCCCTTCCTTCACCCCGTGCCTTACCCATTCCTTTTCCAGGCTTTCCCTTTCCTTTCCCCGCTTCCTTCCCCACGCCTTCCCCCTGCAACAGCCCCATGTTCTGCTGCTGTTCTCAGCTGACAATCCTTACACCACACTGTTCAAACACATCGGATCAGACTGCATACTGGCACTGATTCTAAATCAACAACAACAACAAATACATACAGTATTATGTGTGGATAACAAACTCCTACCTGCTTGAAGACCACAACTACAAGCTGTCTCAAAACTGTCAGGATACTTTGTTCCATCCCAGGATCCTTCTTCACTTGCAGGCCTTTAGGTCACCATCGCAGTCAAGATTAAAATTTAGGCTACATCCCAGCCACTCAGGCCTCCCGCTGCCATTCGCTTCTATGCTCGAGGGCCCCAGAAAAAGGCCCTGGACCCTCACAAGTGAAGCAATGCAACCTGAGAGGACGGCTCTCTTGCCAAGCAGCAGTGCTTCAGGATTTGATATTCACAAAGGAACTGCAACACCTGAGCAACACAGAGGAAGGTAGCAGGAATAAAAGGGCAAAGCAAGGCAAAACCTCTGGGAAAAAAAAGGAAAGGTGAGAGGAAAATGACACACACCTTGGAAGGTGCCCTAAAGAGCCATAACAAAGTCTGGCAGCACTGCCAGGCTGTGCAATGGGAAAGATTAGTATATGTACATGGTCCTTACCTGTTCAGGCAACCAGTCACCTAAGTTGGGTTCAGGGGAATTATGGGACATGCAGCTTTCCATTCCTGAGCAGCATATGGACAAGCAAGGAGAAGGAAATAAAGGATGGCAGAGTACTAACAACACAGACAGTGCATGACCATGCAGACTCCCAAACCCACAGCTTCCTGGGTTGTTTCTGCTTTTGTAGCATTTGCGTGCTGCAGATGAGGAAAACGCTCTGCTGTTTGAGTCTTCTTCTGCAAGAGCCACCTACAGGTAAATTGCAGCTAATCCTGCAGACCGAGCAGTACTGCCTGGAGTTGGTCAGGGGGAGCTCCTCCTGCCGCTGCTGGATGCTGATGCTGACAGGGCTGGAGATGCTCTGCAGGGCCAGCTCGTAGCTGGGAGCCAGGAATGGACACGGCGGGAGAGAGGAGAAAGCTGTCGGGGGCCAGCCGAGGCATACCTCACTCAAAAGCTTTGAAGCTGCACGCTGCTTCTTGGCACTTTGTCCCCCACAACTCCAGAGCACTTCCAGCTCTTCCCTGGCAATTCACGGCTTGCACAGTGCCAAACGCAACCAAGAAAAAAAGGCAAGAAAGAAGCAAAGGCCATGGCTACGCACACAAGCGGCCAGGAAGGGTTCAGCTCCACAGTGAAACCTGCACAAGTCAACTCAACAGATTCCAAGAAATTCATTGACATCTGACACAATTTGCAACACCAGAAGCACTGCCACGCAAACAGCACCGTATTGGGAAAGCAGCACGTCCAAATCAGCCCCCTTGCCCTGCTCTACCCGCTCAGCCCAACACAGAAATCAAACACACAAACTCTCTTGCTTTGGCTCACGGCAGCCATCAAGCTCATGCTTTAGTGACACAGAGAACTCCATCTCCACCTACTCCGTGTCTCGCTCACCACAAGCTCGGCTGGGAGCTGTCGCTCAGCCTGACACCACAAGCAGAAAAGAAGCGCACATAAGCAGATGCTCTTATCCACACGTGCAAATCTGGGGGCGAGGAATAAAAGGCTCACTGGGCCATGGGCAAAGCAGGGAGCAGATGATAGGCAGGAAACAGGAAGGAGTTCAAGACCAGCTCTCCTACACCAAAGACAGGGAGAGCTGAGTCAGCACCACGGGAGGACTTACGACACAGCTTGAGAGCTTACAGAGACCTGAGATTTCCAAAGGAGGCCGCCAGGGTAACTCTCACCAGTCTTTTGCAGGGCTCTCACAGATGCTTGCGATGCTGACTTCCACTGCCTATGACATCTGTAGAAAGCCCAGGTGGCAAATGCTCACTCTGTCTGGGTAACGCTTCCGTGCTTCCATGGTTATCACTGAAACAAAAGGAAAAAAATAAAAAACATGCAACCCTATGAAATTTGCCTCTCTACTGCTGCTGTCAGCATGACATTCAAGTCTGTCTTCCACACAGCTCCATCTGAGTGCCAAAAAGAAACATGTACAGAGATGCTTAGAAGATTCTTTGTGCAGATACAAGTGCAGGGTGCATGCGTATTCTCTACAGCAAGAAACATTAATTTCTCAAGCAGTAGTATGAAAGGTCAATGAAAAGGAAATAGATGATGAACCCCTTTCATAGAAGAAGTCCTTGCTAAGCCTCTCCCCATCAGAAAGGAAGCCTCCGGGCATTGTTAGCAGCAGTTCCCATAACATCTTGAACCACAAAATGCAGCACACTCCTTTTTTTCCACAGGCCCCTCATTTCTCTCATCGGCATCAGATTCACTCCACTTCAAATACACGGATCAGAACTGCCCTTCCGTTCTGCTGAGATAGGAACCCACTGCTGGGATGTCCCCCACTCCCGTTCCCCACTATGTCCAGCACTGGGGGAAAGTGGGGAAAGGAAGAGCAACTGCCATCACCTACCCAGACATCCGCAGGGCCTTCCATACAGTCTCACATCACAGGGAGAAGCGGGAGAGCTCTCGTGGCACAAAGAGTGCACTTTGGCCACAAGAACCCCAGGCAACGCTACAGGCTTGGGGCAGAGTGGCTGGAAGACTGTGGAGAGGAAATGGACCTGGGGGCGTTGATTGACGCTAGACTGAACACTGCCAGCACTGTGCCCAGGCGGCCAAAAAGGCCAATGGCATCCGGGCTTGTATCAGAAATAGTGTGGCCAGCAGGAATAGGGAAGTAATTGTCCCCCTGTACTCAGCACTGGTGAGGCCGCACCTCGAGTACTGTGTCCAGTTTTGGGCCCCTCAATGTAAGAAAGACATCGAGGCCCTGGAGCGTGTCCAGAGGAGGGCAACAAAGCTGGTGAGGGCTCTGGAGCACAGGCCTTATGAGGAGTGGCTGAAGGAGCTGGGATTGCTCAGTCTGGAGAAGAGGAGGCTCAGGAGAGACCTTATTGCTCTCCATAACTACCTGAAGGGAGGCTGTAGTGAGCTGGGGGCCAGCCTCTTCTCTCGGGTGACTAGTGATAGGACTAGAGGGAATGGCCTCAAGCTGCACCAGGGAAGATTCAGGCTGGACGTTAGGAAATTCTACTTGTCTGAAAGGGTGGCCCGGCACTGGAATGGGCTGCCATTCCAGAGAGGTGGTGGAGTCATCAAACCTGGTGGTGTTCAACGAGCGTTTGGATGTTATGTTGAGGGACATGGTTTAGGGGGAACCATTGGTGAAGGGCGAACGGTTGGACTGGATGATCCTGTGGGTCTTTTCCAACCTTAGCGATTCTAGGATTCTAGGAAAGCTCGGAGAAGGCTGGAGAAATCAAGGTTGCCTCTAAGGTGCTGCTTTCAAACAGCATGAGTTGTTGGGCACGAGACGGGAAAGACAAGGTTCCGGTTCAGAAGCCTCCAATCCCCGTGGATCTGGCTGTCTGCAAAGACCACAGCTGCCTGCTTTCCAGCAGGGTGATGCTCACCCAGCAAAGCACTCACCCAGCAGATGCCTTTCCTACAGTCACAGCATCAGCAACGTTGGAAAAGACCTCTGAGATCATCCAGTCCAACCACCCACCTACCACCAATATTTCCTTCCCACTAAGCCACATCCCTCAGTGCAACATCTAATGTCCCTTGAACACCCGCAGGGACAGTAACTCTATCACCTCACTGGGCAGCCCCCTCCAGCGGCTGACTACCCACTGGGAGAAGTTCTTCTTCACATCCAACCTCAATCTCCCCTCATGCAACCTGAGGCCATTCCCTCTAGTCCTAGCACTAGTTCCATGCGAGAAGAGGAACACCCCCACCTCCACATAACCTCTTGTCCGTCACGTAACTGGACAGAGGGAGTAGGTCTTCCCTGTGCCTCCTTTTCTCCACACTAAGGAATCCCACTTCCCTCAGCCGCTCCCCATCACACTTGAGCTCTACACCCCTCACAGCTTCATTGCGCTTCTCTGGACACACTGCAGGCTTGCAGGGTCCCCCTTCTAGACAGGGGCCCAGAACTGAACACACTACTCAAGGAGAGGACTCACCAGTGCTGAGTACAGTACAGTGGCGATGATCACTTCCCTGCTCCTGCTGCCTCCGGCCCTTTGCAGTGCACTTCCACTCTAAACCGTTCCTTCTGCGCTACCGCTCGGATCCTCCCTTAGGGCTGGAGCTCAAGAGGTCAACACAACACAAAGAACACAACGTGCAACTGGAAGGCATGTCTCAAAGCCTGAAGAGTGAGAACGGGACCCTGCAGTTAGAGACTCTGAGAAGGGCCTCACAGGATGCCTGGGGAAGGGGACCTGCAAGTCGGACGCAAGGGAAGAGCAACAGAAACTTCCCTAAAGAAGTTACAGAAATCTTCACTAAGGTATGCTTAGCTGTGTGGCTATCGGGGATGCCTGGTAGAGCCAAAATGCAGCCCTAAGTTTAAAGCAAGAGCTACGGCTAGCCCACTCAGGGTAAAGCCTCATATCCCTTGGAGGATATGCAACTGGAGAAGGAGAAAAGAAACCATAGATAACTTGTGGATTTCGGATTACTAATTGAATGTGAATCCAAATTCAATACTCCAATCTTGCCGATGAAAACTTGGATAACAAGTGCTATAGTTTAGTACAAGATTGGAGGGCAAGTAATAGAACTGTTGAATGTATTCACTCTGTGGCGGCAAATCCATACACTTGAGTAACTAAGTTAGGGAATGAGTAGGTGGAGTTTGCCTTCTGCATGTGAAGGATGCCTTTTCTGCTTGGTTTGGCCAAAGGAAGCCTAAGGTGATTTGCCATTGAATAGGAGAGCCCCAGTCCGGGACAAAAAAGACTCCATTCACCTGGACAGTGTTAGCCAGGGCTGTGAGAATAGCCCAAGGATTTTGGAGAACTGCTCAACTCGGGAGCCTGAGATTTGCGTTCCTCCATCCCACGGTGGAACTTGACTGCAGCATGTGGATGCCACAGAAACAAAGAGGGCTGTGTGCAATGGACTGCGAATGTGCTGAATTTCTTTGTTTCAATGATGATCGCCTTTCTCAACAGAAGGCACCAAGAACTCAACAGCAAGGGACCTATCTGGGATAGGAGGTTACAGCTGGACTTGGAACCTCAAGGACTGCCAGGAAAGAAGCCATCTGCCAAAGCCCTGAGCCACAAAGTGCCGAGGAACTCCGTACATTCTCAGGAATGACAGCAGGGTGCCAACTGTGGATACACGGCTACGGACTGTTGGTAAAGCCCCTTCATGAAGTAAGTAAGAGATGGCCAGAGTGCTTGAGGGTGGTGGCTGCACCAGTGCTCAAGATTCAAGAACCTGGTAAATTTACGCTAGGCCAAAGAATAACAGTTTTAATATCTGATGCAGTGTCTACTGTAAAGGAGGTAAAAGGGGGCATTGGCTCTCACCCCCAGAGGGTCCTGAAATACCAGGCCATCCTGGTACAGCAGGATGATGCAGAAATAACTGCAACTCATATTGTCAACCCAGCATCTTTCCTTAGCGGAACTCCCAGAGAACAAGCATTTCATGACTGCTTTGAAACAACTGCGGCTATGGACCTTTGCCAGTCGGACCCGAAAGATGAATCCTTAGAAGATGCAGAAGACACCTGGCTTACTGATGCAAGCAGGTTGGTGAGACAAGGAAACCGTAAGGCAGGATACGCAGGAACTGCTACTGACAAGGTCACCGAAACACAACCATGACCTGGGGGGACTGTCTCTAGGAAGCCTGAAATAACTGCCTTGACAAGAGCCTGACATAGACGCACAGATGCTAATTGTGGAGATGGGATGCTATATGCTCATAGGACCACCTGAAGAGAGCGAGGATTGCTCACACACAAGGAAAAACAGCCTGATGTAAATCAACAAAGAGCGTGGCTATCATCCATTGTCAAGGACATCAGAAAGGGAACACCGTACCGGAAAGTGGAGAGAAGATGGTGGATCAGGGAGCAGAACAGGTTGTTGAAGAGGGCTTTAATTCCAGACCGTCAACTGAAAATTGCTGAACCTGAGTCAAAACCTGTAAAATGTTTTAAAGTGGATAGCAATCTAATTAATGATTTAGAAGGAAGAGAGCAGGCTGACAGATGGACATGTTGTTTTGCCCTTTGGTATTTTATAGAAATTGGTTCTAAGGGAGGATAAGAAAATGTATTGGGCAAACGGACATTACAAAGTACAGATCCTAGTACCAGGAAATGGGTTCAAGTGGGCCTATTGGGAAAGATAACCTTCCAGGGCAACAGTGACAAAGTGACTTCCAGAAACCCCCAAGAAAAGGGGGGATCGCTGGATGTTGGCACTAACTGATAGCTTTTGGGGATGGCCAGAGGTATTTCCCTGGAGGACTCCTAAGGCTGCGGAAGTAACGAAAATGCTGTTACATGCTGTTAATTCCAAGGTTCGGGGTTCCTGTACCAATCTCAGCAGATCGAGGCCCACATTTTTGCCAAGGTGGTCCAACAAAGAAGCACATGACTGGGAATTGATTGGCAATTACACACACCTTATAGTCCGCAGACATACGGACAGGTGGAAAAAAATGAACCACCTGATCAAATTACAGATAGGAAAACTTGGCCAAGAGGCTGGGATTCACTGGCCGTCGGTACTACCTTTGGCACTTCTGAGAATTCGGACTAAACCCCGAACCAAGGAAGGATTAAGCCCACATGAGATTCTGTATGGGCGACCTTATACTGTACAAAAGGAAATCTCTATACAGGTGGGGGATAAGGTGTTGAGTGAATATATGGTCAGCTTGGCAAAGCAATTAAAGAAAATTGAACAAGCAGTATTCGGTGCCAGGGCATGAGGCCTAGATGGTCCAGTGCATGATGTATTGCCAGGCGAATATGTTTATGTTAAACCTCTCTCTCAGATTCACCTCTGGAACCAAAGTGGGAAGGACCCTACCAACTTCTCCTGACCACCCACACCACGGCCAAGGTAGAGGGACTTACACTGTGGATACGTCATACCTGCCTGAAGAAAGCACCAGGACCACAGCAAACAGCACAAGAGAGCGGACCACTGAAAATCAGGATCCAAAAGCATGTATAAGATTTTGATAATAATCAGTATGATTGGAGCAGTAGTCATAGCTTGGCAAGTGAATAGCTACTTAAAAATAACTGATAAAATTGGCCAGGCTCTCAACAAATCTTGTTGGATATGCACTGCCTTCCCTAGAGGGGAGGGAAAAGTGCCTGTTTATGGGATAGTGGCACTACATTGGACCATTCCAGATTGGCTAGAGCATGGAAAGTGTAAGTTTGGGATAGAAGACAAGTCACAAAAAGGACCTAAGTTTGAAGGAGTTTGCTTGAAGGAGAAAAGAAACCATAGATAAGTTTTGGATTTCGGATTACTAATTGAATGTGAATCCAAATACAATACTCCAATCTTGCCGATGAATCCATATGATCCATACACTTGAGTAACTAAGTTAGGGAATGAGTAGGTGGAGTTTGCCTTCTGGATGTGAAGGATGCCTCTTCTGCCTGGTTTGGCCAAAGGAAGCCTAAGGTGATTTGCCATTGAATAGGAGAGCCCCAGTTCGGGACAAAAAATTGGGGGACACGTAGAACAGAATAAAAATGATCTAGCAGGTAGAAGTCCTGCTAGACTATAGAAAAGGGGGGAACTGAAGAGTGAGAACAGGAGCCTGCAGTTAGAGAGAGAAGGGCCTCACAGCAAGAAAAGGGAAAGTAGCTGCACAAAGTAGAAATAAGAGGCAAACAGAGGGAGTTTAGGTAGAGAGTGCTAGAAAATAAGGGATTCCAAGCACTTTCACAGACACTAGGTTAGGAAGAACAAGGAGGATGAAGGCCATCGAGATAAGGACTTGAGAGCAGCTCGAAAACACATGGCAGGGAGCTGATTAGATGTCTACAGGGCAAGCTGAAACCGGTTCGGGGGATGCCCCACCTTCGGGGTCACAAGTGTGCAGTGAGGAAGACTACGAACCTTCGCGAGGAAAACTACAAGCCTTCATCATCACGACCTTCTACGCACGCGCAAGGAGGAGAGGGACTGCATGCTAATGGGCTCTCGGGAATGGAATGAATATGTCTCCGAATTCCTGTCTACTACTGATTAGCTATTAGTTCGACCTACCTACATCTATTGCACCATTTCTCCTGACAGTGTGCAAGTTAGGTGGAGCGATCCCTCTTGCACCAGGGAGTACGCGCGTCACCAAGAAACACATGCCTGCTCTATATCCTTACCGGCTATGCGGTCTGATTGTTGCACGTCAAGCCCAGAAGAGACACCTCCCTAACCCTGGGCACAGCTCACCAACCAAGAGCCAGGCCTTGCCAACTCGGTTGATCTGAGAAGGCGGGAGGGTGCCGCACATCACACCAGAAGTATCCATTTCACTTGCAGCTCTATGGAGAGAACACCACCAACTAACAGGCCTGAATGAATTCGCTCACAAGATGAACAATGAGATTGTTCTTCATTAAAAAGCGCACAGAGATTCCTAAACCAAAAAGAGAAGGGCAGCACGTCAGATCGGCCAAACAGGTTCCTGTTCCTACGCCTCATCCTCTTACCCCAGCTTGCCTTGCCTCATCCCCTTCCCCTACTCCTCCGTGATGCCCACTGGCTTCAAGTCAGGTTGCAAACACATAGGACTCCTTCCACACGACTCCAGCACAAAGGATGTCACACTTGTTCCATACACTCAAACGGACCAAGCAGTGCTATCGCACTCACTTAACACACGCAGAAGCAGCCAAACCCTGAGCACGTACATCCCCTCCTGCACTACTGGAGCCCGCAGCTCACCTTCACACCTCCGGGGATTTCTGCTCTTTTACACTGACGCAGCCTCACTACAGCTCCATGGCTGTCACACAAGGCCTGCAGGACCTCTTGCTCCGCAAACCCCGTCTGCAGGCATTGCTTCATGAGGTTCACCACCTGCCCTTCTGAGCAAAAACAAACACTGAGAACAAGAGCAAAGTACTGGATTCCACCTGGCCTGCTCCCCCACAAGCCTCAGTCCTGCCACACACATACCCTGCTCTGCAGACTCAGCCCCAAAGCCTGGCTGGGCACCAGCACCTGCATCATTCTTCAAACGCCCCAGCCCAGCAGCAAGGGAACAAAGCGTTGTGACAGCTGAAACAAAAATGCTCGGGGACATTCCTGCTAGCACTGAACATGAACAGATCTACCACTGAGCAACAGGACGTGGGACAAACAGCAGAAAACAACCAACCTCAAGAACTAACTCGTTTCTGCTTGGTCCAGATGTTTCTATGCTCCCTCCCACGGCCCAGGCCAAGCTTGCTGAGCTGCTCCTCCTTTGTGCAGAACGACAACGGTGCCCATGGCATGTGGTGGCTATGCACAGCATGCCTTTTACTTGCTTTTTCTCTCTCCGTCTTCCATCACCAAACAGCACCTCCAATCTCTCCTGGCTAAAAAATCACTTGGGGAAAAAAAGAACTGGCAACCTTGCTTTTAAAATTACTACTTGATGCTTTAAAGCAGAAGCTCACCTAGCAAGGACACCTACCTTACACAAGCTCCACCTACAGGGAAACATTATTCCTCTGCATCTGCACACTTGGCACGCATTTTCAGCTGCAATAGTCAGCCCAGTTCTCAGCACAGCTTTACCATCCATAGAAAGACAGTTCACGGCCGCCATCTTTTTCTCTCTTCTGAAACACTCTACTGCTGCAAGAAGCAACGATTGCAATCACAGAATCACAAAACTGTAGGGGCTGGAAGGGACCTCTGGAGATCACTGAGCCCAACCCCTCCCCCCGCAAAAAAGGCTCCATGCAGCAGGCTGTACTGTAGGCATCCAGCTGGGTTTGGAGTATCTCCAGAGAAGGACAATCCACAACCTCCCTGGGTAGCCTGACTATATACCCCCCTGCCCATAACCTCCCCACAGCCACCTATAGCCCCAAATCCTCGGATGGCTCACCACAACCCCAGAAACCCCCCAAGAGTACACCTCAGCTCCTTATAGACCCATAAGCCTTTACAGTCCCTGCAGAGCCTCCTACAGTAGCCCCAGATCCCCCTATAGCCTCCCCGCAGCTCCCAGTAGCCACAGCCCACCTTAGCCCCAGTTCCGGGGGGATGCAAACGCTCTGGGGGCACCGGGAGCAGCGCTGGTGGGGTTGGGGGGGGCTGGCGGGGCCCCACAGCCCGGATGCTGGCAGCAGCACACTGGCGCTGGGGGACCTGAGGCTGTCCCAAACCCACGGCCCATCCCCAAGCCCTCATCCCAATCCCACAGCCCAACCCCACGGGAGTTCCACGGGGGAGGGGAGGGCAGTGTGCTTCGGGGGCCGCGCAGGGCCCCTCTCCCTCTCCCGCTCCCGTTCTCCCGCACACCTCCGGCGGAGCTGTCCTCAGCACTCGCTCCCGTTGTGCCGCGGCTTCCGGCTCGGTGCTGCCCGGACAGCTCCGGCTGACGCCGCGCTCTCCTGCGGGGCGGCCCGGGCTGCCGGTGCGGCGCTTCGCTGACGACAGCCGCGCCTGACACTGCCGGCTCCCAACGGCCGTTCCCGCGCACGGCGGCTCAGCCAATGGGAGCCGGCGGAGCTGCCGCTGACCAAGGAGACGCCGGGGGAGGGACAGAGCTGCCGCTGACCAATGAGACGCCGGGGGAGGGACGGAGCTGCTGCTGACCAATGAGAGCCCGGGGGATGTACAGAGCTGACGCTGACCAATGAGAGCCCGGGGGAGGGACGGGCAGATGCTGCTCACGGGGAGCTCCTCCTGCCGCTGCTGGATGCTGATGCTGACAGGGCTGCAGATGCTCTGCAGGGCCAGCTCGTAGCTGGGAGCCAGGAATGGACACGGCGGGAGAGACGAGAGAGCTGGCGGAGACCAGCCGAGGCATCCCTCAGTCAAAAGCATCACTAAGCCACAGCCATAGCACGGAAGCTGGGCATGATCATGAGCAGCATCCCGGATGCTGGAGATTCTTTGCTACCATACACTACGGGAGCACAGCTCTCGCTGCAGGCATCCCACAGCCAGACAAAATGGGAACAAACCCGCAGCTCTGCTGCACGCACAGCCCACAGCCATAGCCTTGCAACATGAGCTGCCTTGCTGTTGCTTGCATCCATCCCAATCCCTGGGAATGAAGACTCAGAAGGCAGTCAAGGCGTTGATCCAGCACCAGCGTGCTTTTATTCCCTAAGAGCCAGGAGGGCCTTTTGGTGAGAGGTCCAGTGTACACATGGGACTCATCGTCTCTGGTGAAGGAGAGAGGTGCTCAGAGCTCGTGCTGCTGCCCGGTGCCTGGGACTGGAGCTCTGATTCTACGTCCCCCTCCACCAGGCTCGGCTCCTCCTGGCTGACACTGACCTGCTCCTGCATGGAGCTGCTGCTGTCGGGGCACTCGGGCTGTGCTTGGGCTGGGCTGCACTGCAATGGTGCCCCGTCACAGTCCAGCTCGGTGAGTGTTGTTTCTGGCAGGCTCAGGTCAGCGTCTTCTGCACAGCCGGGAGAGATGAGGGCTTCCACGTGGATCAACACCTTCATTCCCTCACTGATGTTATATGGAAGGCTCTCATCCGAGCTGCAGCGATTCGTGCTTCCTAGCAGCTGTCCATTGATACCAGCACACAGTGAACCATTGCTATACGCTCTGGCTCTTCTGCGTGGACGAGGGCTCGGTTCACCTAGGAAAAAGTAGACACACAGGCAAACAGTTAGTGGCAAACTTGCACAAGCTGAATGATGAGAGTGGTTCTTGAGATTTGCTTCTGCAGTGGCAGCAGGACAAAGCCAAGAGGACAATAGCAACAGGAGGAGCACTGTCTCGAAAGGAACTGTTGCGCTTTTGTTGTTTGTCTTTCTCTTTTGTGTGGACTCCAAAGCCCTCGCAGAAAGCCTTCACCCTGTTGCAGTGTTACACAGTTTAAACGTGTGCCTGCTGATACAGAGGCAACACGGAGTCGCAAGGGTACTCTTCCTTCCATCCTAAGTGTCAGAAGGAATCATTCTGAGACATACTGCAGTGGTGCCCATCTCCTGTCTCTTTCCAAAACTACTCGGGGAAAGGCACGAGAGGGGTGTGCTCCGGCAGGTCCACATCTTGACTTCACCAGAGACACCAGATTTGGGAAAGAAAGACGGGGCTGAACCGAAGATGGTAGGCACGGGCTTGAACGCTAGGAGGAGGAACAAGCCCACTGCAAGCATGAATTCGATGGCGCTGACAAGCAGGGTTTTGACAGCTGGATGTGCACCCTTACCTGCCAGGACCACCACCTCTGTTTCCGAGGGCTCCCTGGCATCGCGCTGCAGTTGGCGTTTGGCCACAGAGGATGGTTTTCTGGGCCTGAAGCAGGAACACCAACTGCATGCTGGGGATTCCTTCACCCTGCTGGGTGGACTTGGTCTGGAGGGAGAAAAGAGGGAGCGGTGTGAGTTGTCCACGTTGCAGGGTGAGGGCAGAGCTGCCCTGAGCTCTTGCCAACACTTGCATGTTCCTAGCACTGCCTGGTTCCTGCTGAAACACAACTTAGAAGCTCGCTCTGATTCACACGGTTGCCAACGGTTCCATTTCTAGAGCTCAGTCCTGGAGTCTTGCTGGCTACATTCCCCTCAGCCATGTCAACCCAGATGCAGAGCATGCGAGCAGAGGCTGCACAGCTGTCCAGGACAGCATCAAAGGGAGGGCTTCAATTGAGCTGGAGGTGTAACTGCTTGCTGAGGAACCGTGCAGCCAGAGAGGGAGTTCAAAAGCATCTCTGACACGTACATTAGCAATAGGCCCTCTCTGGTGGCTAAACTGAGCCCGTCGGGCAACTGCGTGTTAGTTGAACCTCAGACTCCAAAGGGAGGGGACATTCAGTACACCACCACACACCCCATTAGCGTCACGTAGCTTCTGCAAGTTTTGGCACTAGAAATAGTGGAGAAAAACCCACTAAAGCCCACCCAACCAAGTCTGATAGGAAGCTGCTGGAAAAGAAAGTCCTCTTTACCTTTCAGATGGAAAGTGGATGATTGTGTGGAAATTCCCTCGCGCAGCTGCGGGGCCTTCTTCCACGTCCATGTCCTGGATGTGTGTCACAGCGGGCGAGCTGCTGTGGCCTCCCCTCTGTGCCTGTGCCTCCTCCAGGGTGAGCAGCTTGGTGGCAGGAGAAGACACCTGCACAGACTTGGGCCCTGATGGAGAACTGCACCCTGGAAGGGAAGACCACAGCTAAGACGGAGGATCAGAAAGCAGTGGCACAGCCATCACAGTTCTGGGGGAGGTGCCGCACATCTCTCAGCCTTGCTTATCCGAACCACTGGAAAAAGAGGAGGTCAAAACCCTTTCATCAAGCTTCACCTGCACGCAAAACATCACCATGACAGGGACGGTTTTCTCATGCTCAACTTTGGGCTTGGACATTCTCCGCATCCAGCCACAGAGGATGCCATATTCTCATCTAAGCCCACAAATCTGCTAGCCCCTCAAAAGCAAAAGCGTAACTCAGCGATCCTGGAGAAGGCCTGCATTTGATCAAGGTGTCTCATCAAGACAAAGCTCATGCAGGAAGACGCTCACCTGCTCCATCTCCGATGCCTGACGTGGAGCTGGAGCAGAAGAGGACGTCGGTGTGGTTGATCAGGAATTCCACCACATCCGACTGCCTCTGCAGTTCCTCGCAGGCAGCTCTTCCGCTGGCGCAGGCAGCCTCGTTCTGCTGGGATCTGTAGAAAAGGCAGATTGGAGAAGTCATTGACCCGAGATCGTTTCCCCACGTTTGGGCATTTGGGCAGCCAAAGGCTGTCCAGTTGGGCTCTGGAGACTTCCGCAGTGGGCAAGCACTGATGCCACTGAAGACATTCTCCCTGGTGATCAAGGACACACCAGCCCCATCTGACAAACCAAGAGAGCACAAATTGTCCTCCTCTCCAAAGTGTGCCCGTGGGGAGAACAGACCTAAGCCTTGTGCTGAGATGGAAAAAGAAGTTTACCTGAAGAGGTTGGGAGCCCATACAATTGCTAAGTTCTTAGCAGGCATGTTTGTGACGGAGCAGCTCCCAGCCAGACAAGCCAAGTGTCTCAGCAGGTACTCCAGCGTTCTGGAAAGCAAGAGCCAAACCTTCAGCACCACTGAGCACGCCGTGCTCACATTCACCAAACAAACCTCACTTCATGCCACTGCTTGTCCTTGCTACGGAATAGCAAGTAGATCAAGCTTTCCCAAGTGCCACACTGCAGCACCAAGCCCCAGCACAGTACAGCCGCAGCCATCAGCTGCACCAGCCGTGCCCCCGTGCTCAGGAGCTGACCCAATCCATTCACCCCACACAGCCATCCACCACTTCAACACACACAGGCATCACGTTGCCAGTGTGACACAAAGCCTGCCATCGCATCATCGCCCTCTGAAGTGCAGCAGGGCTGAGCTCCCCAGACTGAAGGTAGCAGTTTTCTGACCTGTAGTGAGGCGCGGGGAGCTGCTGGATGACCTCCTGCATTCTGACCAACCGCTCCTCATCTGTACCGGCACAAACAGCGTCCTGGAAGAAAGCAGAAAGGGATTGAGACACACATCATGTGAGTCAAGCGCATGGGGCTAACAGAAAAAGGGCCTCAGAGCTGCAGAGGGCACTGCTGCTCCCATCTCCCACATTTCCAATGGCAGGATGCTAACACCAGGGTGTTACGGTGCACCAGGTGTGCAGGAAGCATGAGCTGCTTGTTGTACAGAGACACCCACTGGACGTCCATCAAAACCCCAACTTCAACAGAAAAAAGACCAAAAAAAGGTGCGCAGGCGTGTGTGTGGATGGGAAAGGCCACGACGAGGGACATGAAGGCCATTGCCTTGTGCTTACCGAGAACTTGCCATGCAGCTGCTCGGGCAGCAGAGGGCTCGGCAGCTCCCTGAAGTACATCTTGCACAGGGAGCTCACACTGTGAATGTCCCGGACGGTGAGCTCCGGAATCTGCTCCGACTCAAATTCATGGCTAGAGAGAAGGACACAAAAACAGAGGGCTTGGAGAAAGAGGAAAACAACTCCAAAGCAAGACAACATACAGTCCAGAAGCACTCTTACCGCAGCTTCTGGATCTTGGACGCCACGCCGGACAGGCGGTAGATCCCCTGCACCACGCCGTGCTGCTCAATGAACTCAGCGCAGCTCTGCAGGACCTGGGGGACTACAGAACAAGGGCCAGCGCTTAGCTGAGCTCCTGATTCAAGTCCTGCTTCAGCCGCTGCCCCTGTCACATGCCATCCACTAAGCCCAGCCTGGCTACTGCTTGCCTCCTCCGTAGAGGAGAAAAAAGGCTGTCGCAGACGTCGCAGGCAGGCAGGAGCCGGGGAGGAAACTGGACACGGACGTGTTCTTGGCTTTCAAGAAATGCCAGGACCTGCCAAGCAGCCTGCAGAAAGTAATTCTGGGGAAGCCAGAGACACTGCCACAAGTCCCATCACAGCTCCCACCGGAATGGAGGCGTGAGACCTCATGTCCAGAAGAGCTAGGAAACTGATGCAGTACACTCTCTTGGGCCAAAAGGCTTCCTTTGTTTTCAGGCTAGCGTGGGATTGGCTTACACCTTTGGCTTTAAGCAAATACAAGTGTGCCGGCCTCCTATGAGCATTAGCCTCAGCTTCCCTTGCAGCCATCAACTCCCATTTCACGTTTCTCCACCGCTATCAACCTGCCCCTTGCTAGACATGATCTCCCTTTCATCTTTACATGCCCAACAGAGGGAGGAAGCTCTCAGGAACGGGCTGTTCCTTACCATCACGGCCAGAGTGGAGAAGATGCTCTCCCAGGTCACAGCCAAACACCCCTTCCTTCTCCTTCTCCTTCTCCTTCTCCAGCTCCCGCTGCTTCGGTTCCTTTGGGCGGGCCTTCACGAAGGAACGAAGGAAGCTGAGGAGCTTGCCACGCTTCTTTGGCACTGCACAACAAAAGGAAGAAACCAGTTCATTTCAGGTTAGGCTCAGTGGGATCAGGCTGAGCGTAAACACACTCTACAGAGCATGTGAAAGCCACAAGAACATTGCCAACACTGCATTCTACAAGGATTCGAGCATTTGCCCAAGCCCTCATTCTCACTGCCTACAAAACAGCAGCCCTACGCCCCGTGGGATGCAGGAAGGATCATCAACACAGAGGAGAACGTGGGATGGATAAAGGAGGTATTCAACACAGAACACACCCAGAAAAAGACTCCATTTGATTTCCCCGCGCCATCACATGTAACATCCGTACCTGGCTTTGGCGCTGAATTGATGAGGGCCTCAGGAATTTTTCCGTTGATGAGCTCCACGCACTCACCAGGGAAAAACCCAATCTGGAACAAGATCAAGAAGAGAGATGGAATACTGAATGCAGCATTTCTCAGGCCTCAACTGTTCAACCAAGAAAGAATGGCCTGCAGAAAAGTAACCCTCATTCAACATTTGCAGCCAGAAGACCTACAAAAGCAACTGACGGAGCATAAGATGGCTGTTCTCCGTGCTTGTACAAAGGACAGAGATGCTCAACTCCTGACTGCCTATTGAGCACGAGAGGTTCTTGCTTCTAAGTCACATGAGGAGACAGTTTCCCACCCAAGCCCAGAGCCAAAGGGAAAGGCCTCTGACAGCGACACAGGGAAGCTGTTGACGTCCAGAAGCCACCCTGTGCAGGCCGAGCAGCTCAAAGCTGACGTTCCTGACTTGACTGCAGTTGCGCCCACGAGTCTGAAGCTCGTGCCTACCTGAAAGCCATGCTTGCCTCTCCACCAGGGGCTCTGCTCCTTTGCTGACATATCAAGAACGCACACCAGGTCTCCCACCTGCAAGAGATTGCAACATCAATCCCAGCGTCAGCACAGCTGGGAGGAAAGCACAGCTGAAATGGCACCCTTCTTCTGCACTGCCAAAGAGCGCACAGCTTGAGAGCAATTGCACCGGAGCAGCTCTTCAGGCATTTCCCGTGGGAAAGCTGAACGTGGAGGTACAAGAGTCACTGCCTTACACACCAGACAGAATACAGTGCAAGCATGCCATATGAAACCATCTTTTAGACATGGCTGAACTTCTCCCTGCATCCAACCCAGTGCAAGTCCTATCTGGACCTGCATCTTCTGGGCTTCGCCTCACAAGGCATTCTGAAGGTGTCTGAGAATATTCCTGATGCATTCACATGGTATACTCTTCTGTCCGTGACAACAAGGAACGCCTTCTTTATCTGCTTACCTCCAAGGAGAGCTCATCCGCTGCCTGGGCAATGTATCTCTTAATAACATGGCCAGCAGCAATAGCTGGAATATTAAGAGATGACTCCTCACGGACCAGCAAGGGCTTCCCCTGGTTCTCAGGCTGAAACAGAGAGCACAGGCCATGGTGAGGAGCTGAGGACAAACAAGGAGGATTTCAAGGGTGCCATCTCGATGCCACTAGCAAGGAAATGAAGCTTTTAAGGCAGCTCTTCAGGGACACCGAGAGAGCCGGAAGGATGCTCTCTCTCTTGAAAAGCAGGAGAGCACACCGGTGGCTCATTCTGCTGGCTCAAGGCAGGGAACAGAGACCAAGCAGAGCTTCACACTGTACCTCCGTCAACGCCCGGTCAGGCCCACGGCTGATCTCGCTGCTCGCGATGCCCATCACAGCAGGCGCGACAAGCTGCAACAGAAAAGAATCACATTTCCTGTGTTCACACAGCACTGGATTGAGAGTCTTCTTCTGAACTACTCTCAGTTGCCCACTGGCGGAGGCAGGTGTTCTAGAAACAACCACTCTGTGCAGTCTAATCAAACGGGACAGCCGTTGCAATACGCAGCATTGGACCAAGTCGCTGTCCCTCTGCTAGCAGATGGGGACTCTGGCACAAAGCAGCAGATGCATTTGCCCGCAGCACGCTGAGAGCGCAGTAGCAGGCCAGGGAGAGGTGTCAGCTGCTGGGGCTGGAGCTGCTCCCCAGCCCCCGGCTCCCAGCAGCAGCCTCACCACCAGCGCCGGCCGCAGCCTTGCCCACGCATTTCCTCTGCCTGCATGCCCGCTGTGCTCCCTACAGCTGTCGGCCACACTCACACAGCCAAAGCATGCACGCTTCTGCCCCTGGCTCATGTTGTGCAGCTCTGCACAAACTGCGGCTAGGGCTCTTTGCCTAAGGGATTGCCTTCCTTCACACTAGCTGCTCCCAGCACTACAGGCAGCATCCTGCTGAGGGTTGAGCTGGAGAGGAAGTGGAAAAAACCCACACGTGACCAGAGCTGCATTTCAGCTGGACGAGGCTGTGTTACTACACACGGTGTGACTAAACACGGGCTGCTGAACCATGTGGCAATACAAAACATGGCACGTACCTGGCAAGAGATCAGAACAAGGGAGAACAAGATCCTCGAACCCGCAGCCGTTCCTTGTCACTTTGCTCTGATCTTCCGCGAGCAAAAGCTGCACCAAGGGAGCAGGCGGAGGGTGGGGAGGGGAGGGAGAAAGAGCAGGTCAGTGAGCCTCCACAATTTAGCAAGGAAGGCGAGGGAAAAACCGTTGGACAAATGCCATCTTGATGGATGGCTTTGGAAGTGATGGCCTGGGGGGAAACGGTTTCTGACAGTCCAGGCTAAGCAATATGATCCTAGGAGCTCCGCCAGCCAGCACTTCTCAAGCCCTCGCTGCCCACCCGTCTATCCCGCACCGTCTCAGCTTACCTACAAGGCGCTGCACAAGACTGGGATGAAGACAAACACACTCAGTAGGTGCACAAGTGCAACAAGCCACGTACTCACGCCGAGCTCAAGCGCTCCAATGAAGGGACGCAGCACGCGCTGCTCCTCCCCTCATTCTAGCCGCTTATGACATCACTAAGGGCCACCCGGCTGCTCCACCATGGACGGACAAGGTGGGGAGGCAAGACCACGTCACAAGACCACAGGATTCCAACAGGGCACCCCAGCGTTCGAGAAATCAGTGCGTGGTTGGAATTCCATCCCAGCCAAATCCTGGAGAAGCTGGCATGGGGTTGTCGGGACCAAAGTGCAGGACCCGGAGCTTGGTGCTGTTGAGCCTCTTGCTGGGCCTATGGCAAATCCACACTAGGGTCCTTCTTTGCATCCACGGGCGGCTTAGAGCAGCCATCTCTTTCACCTGGATGGAAATAAAGGAAGAGAAATACATAGTACTACTACTAGACTGCTTCGACAGTTTCTTTCCCGAGTGCATTTTTGCCTTTTGGCTTCCATGACGACCTCATTTCCTCCTCCTTTTCTTTGGGGGGAAGCTGCCCCCAGTGCCTGAGCTTCACAAGATAGCGTGAAACATGACACTAAGACAAACGCTTGCCCTGGGTGCAGGGTGGCTGTGCTTTGCCAGGCATATAAAGGAGGGTAGGGCTAGGAAACGCCACGTGGCAGCCCCAAGCCTTGGGGGTCTTGCCAAGTCTGCATTCAGTCACTGTGGCCACAGCTGCTGCCTCACTGCCAGAACGTATCCGAGGATACAGATGGACGCAGGCACTCCTGCTCCTTCTGCAAAGCCCTCCTCTGCACAGCCCGTTAACTGCTGATTCTGCTATGTCAACCGGGCTCCCCTTTACAGCAGCCCTGGGATAAACACGCCTGTACTCTTCCGTGCAGCAGCGAGCTCCAGGGATGAAGCAGCACAGAGGAAACCAACAGAATCTACTGCTGCTGAATCCACCAGCTCCTTCTGTCCACCAAGAGTAATACCAAAGCACAGAACACAATAAGATGTCGCACACGGACAAAGGGAATCAAAACAGCTCCTTCGAGAAGCGCTCGTAGGGTAAACCCAGCCTCAGAGATACAAATGCATCTGGTTCCAGTAAATATTACGGCACCTTGGTGATGAAACGCTGTTCTGCTGCTTGGAGAGCACGAAGCATGCTGTGTTGACAGGCACAGCAGCGCGATGCCCAAGCTGAGCACGCAAACCTCCCCAGCACCCCTGGCCAATGCTGCCAGGGAAATGCACGACCTGCAGCCCCACACGGCTCGCTGCACGGACACTGGGGGGCTGTCTTAGTCTCAGGTGGGATCCATTTTTCTTCAGTGTCTGCTATGATGCTATGACAGTGAGAACACTCTCGTGTTTATAGTTTCTGAGAAGCAGACCTGGACAGAGCCAAGGCCGTTCTCAGCAAAGCTCTCAAGAAGGAGCTGGGAGGAAACCAAATGAGGACAGCTGATGTCAACGGGCCAAAGGGATATTCCATACCATATGACATCAGGTGGAAGGGGTTATGGACGGGGTGGGAGCTCATCTCACTCTCTTCCTCTGCTTGCCCATTGCTTGGGAGGTGCTGAGCCACTGCTTCTACATCACTTCTTACATACATTCATATATATATGTGTGTGTGTGTGTGTGCGTGCATCCATTACTTCTGTCCTTTTCTCTACCTTTGGAAAGAGATTTCTCTCAACATATGAGTTCCACCTTCTTTTTTTTTCCCCCCATAATTCTCTCCCCCATCCCACCGGGAAGGGGGGAGTAAGCAAAGGACTCTGTGGTGCTCCACCACATGAGGGCTGCAAAGCAATGGCAGCAGACGTGCAGTGCACTGTCATAAGTGCACATGTACATAAGCAGATGCTCTCATCCACACGTGCAAATCTGAGGGCGAGGAATAAAAGGCTCGCTGGGCCATGGGCAAAGCAGGGAGCAGATGATAGGCAGGAAACAGGAAGGAGTTCAAGACCAGCTCTCCTACACCAAAGACAGGGAGAGCTGAGTCAGCACCACGGGGGGACTTACGACACAGCTTGAGAGCTTACAGAGACCTGAGGTTGCCAAAGGAGGCCGCCAGGGTAACTCTCACCAGTCTTTTGCAGGGCTCTCACGGATGCTTGCGATGCTGACTTCCACTGCCTATGGCATTGGTAGAAAGCCCAGGTGGCAAATGCTCAATTGGTCTGGGTAACGCTTCTATGCTTCCACGGCTAGGACTGAAACAAAAGGAAAAAAAAAAAGCATGCAGCCCTATGAAATTTGTCTCTCTACTGCTGCTGTCAGCGTGACATCTACGATGAGCATTACGCGTCCCTGCACCCGACTGAAGATTCATCCAAGTCTGTGGGCACTGTTACCAGCAGTTCCCAGAACATCTTGCGCCACAAAATGCAGCATGCTCCTTTTTTTCAAGGGCCCCTCGTTTCTCTCATCAGCCTCAGACTCACTCCACTTCAACTACACCCATCAGAACAGCCCTTCCGTTCTGCTGAGGTAGGAATCCACTGCTGGGATGTCCCCCACTCCCGTTCCCCGCTATGTCCAGCACCGGCGGGGAAAGGAAGAGACACTGCCATCACCTACCCAGACTTCTTGCAGGGCCTTCCAGACCCTCTCACATCACAGGGAGAAGCGGCACAGCTCTCGTGGCACAAAGCTCAGAGAAGGCTGCAGAAATCAAGGTTGCCACCAAGGTGCTGCTTTCAAACAACGTGACTTAGCGGGCACGAGACGGGAAAGACAAGGTTCCGGTTCAGAAGCCTCCAATCCCCGTGGATGTGGCTGTCTGCAAAGACCACAGCTGCCTGCTTTCCAGCAGGGGGACGCTCACCCAGCAAAGCACTCACCCAGCAGATGCCTCTCCTACAATCATAGCATCAGCAACGTTGGAAAAGACCTCCATGATCATCCAGTCCAAACACCCACCTACCACCACCATTTCCTTCCCACTAAGCCACGTCCCTCACTACAACATCCAGTGTCCCTTGAACACCTGCAGGGACAGGAACTCTATCACCTCCCTGGGCAGCCCGCTCCAGCGGCTGACCACCCACTGGGAGAAGTTGTACTTCCCATCCAACCTCAATCTCCCCTCATGCAACCTGAGGCCATTCCTTCTAGTCCTAGCACTAGTTCCACGGGAGAAGAGGACCACCCCCACCTCAACACAACCTCTCGTCACGTAACTGGACAGAGGGAGAAGGTCTTCCCTGTGCCTCCTCTTCTCCACACTAAGGAATCCCACTTCCCCCAGCCGCTCCCCATCACACTTGTGCTCTACACCCCTCACAGCTTCATTGCGCTTCTCTGGACACACTGCAGGCTTTCAGGGTCCCCCTTCTAGTCAGGGGCCCAGAACTGAACACACTACTCAAGGAGAGGACTCACCAGTGCTGAGTGCAGTACAGTGGCGATGATCACTTCCCTGCTCCTGCTGCCTCCGGCCCTTTGCAGTGCACTTCCACTCTAAACCGTTCCTTCTGCGCTACCGCTCGGATCCTCCCTTAGGGCTGGAGCTCAAGAGGTCAACACAACAAAGAACACAACGTGCAACTGGAAGGCATGTCTCAAAGCCTGAAGAGTGAGAACGGGACCCTGCAGTTAGAGACTCTGAGAAGGGCCTCACAGGATGCCTGGGGAAGGGGACCTGCAAGTCGGACGCAAGGGAAGAGCAACAGCTCTCCCTCCTTTTTCTGGAAACAGCGAGATAGGAGTGGGAGTTCTAGGTTGTGTGATTGTTATCACCATCTGCTGAGTGTTCTGTACCATGGATCTAATCATTTCAGGTCCAGATGACTTTCCGAGAAACCTGAAAGCTTACTGACTCATGTACTAGCCTTATGAAGATGCCAGCTCAAAGACGTCGTCAGCATTGTGGCCTACGTCGAAACCATGGCTTTTGTTCTGAAGATCAGAGTGAGTGTGGTGTGAGTGAGATGCGTTCCTTGCAGGGAATGAGGGTCAGCCTGTTTGCATAGTACTGTCTTCTGATTGCGGGGAAGCGTGTCAAGGAAGGTGGTCAGGCTTCTGTGAGATCTGTGAGATCCAAGTGTTCACATCTGAACAAGATCAGTAGGCGGTGTCCAGGGTTGCCTGTGGAAACTCTGAGGAAATGAGGAATCAAGAAGAATTTGGTCAACATCGTGGGAGGCTCCCAGGGGAAGGAAATTCCCAAAGAAGCCCCGTTGGGATGTGCACTGGCACACTGGTGGGATACTGCAGGGGAACCTGGAGGCACCCTGAGGAAGGAAACTCTCACCAAGTATTGCAATCAGTGGTGCTTAATGTGGAAGTTAGAAGATGATGAGAAGCGGCATCGGAAGGGGACCCGTAACTATCATACCTTCTTACAGTTCCTGTTTTTCTTAAGGAAGGAAGGTCCATAAAGTAACATGACCAGTTGTTAGAATGGAGTGCTCTCATCACGAGACTAAGTACTGGGTGTTTATGGACACTGAAGAACTGTGCTGTATGATTGGTGGGTTCTGAAGTGAATGGGACAAACGGTTTTCATGGCAGAAGTAAGTGTAATTGCTAATGGGAAACAGAAGCATGACTGAGGGTATGTGGAAGTGTAACTGAGGGGATGAAGAGGGGACAAAGGAAAAAGGGTTACAGAGAAAGTGAGTGTATCCGCACCGGCAGGAGAGCAACCCCCCACACCCCTGCCCCAGCCTCACACAGAGAGTGATGTTGTAAACAGCATTACTTGCAAAGGGGGGGAGGTGGAGAGGATGGGGCACTGGCAGTGAGAATAGCCTTCATGTGCAGAGATCTCAGAAACCCCAAATTCCAGGGTTAGCACTGGAAATGTCCAGAGAGGAGAGGAGGAGGTGAAACTGAAACATCATGCTAGTTGTTTATGTAGTGATGAGAGTTTGGGAAGGGAAAAGTTGCAGAAGGACGCAGGCTGAGGAAGGCCAAGATGAGCAAGCTGGAACAGGGTGGTAGATCCAAAGAGAGCTGAGCAAGAGAAAGGAAAAAAATGGATTGAGGAACAGAGATAGTAAGGCCATTGGCAAGAGCAACAGCTGTTCCTGTTGCGGTGTAGAGTAGAGCCCTAGGACACAGAGGTCCCCTCAGAAAGAGGTAGGGGGGGGGCCTGGAAGAGCCCGTGGAGGGGGAGGCTTCCAGCCCTGCTGGACCGAAAGCACTGTGCCAACTGCAGGGAAATGAGACAGCGGTGCAGAAATCCAACCATCTCTGATTGCAAAAGCTGAAGAATGGCAACCTGGGAAGTTATTCCTAGCAAATCCACCGGTGAAATTGCAGCTAGGAGAGCAGGAGAAAGAGGTTTCGTTTCCGGTGGGCACGGGTGCCTCTTACCTCCCGTAGATGATTTTGCAACACAAGTCGGAGCTACTGCCCAACAAGAAAAGGCTTCCCTTTTGGGATCAGTTCAAGAGAGGCTGAGAAAATAAGGAATACATACATGCCTGTAGATGCCAGGTTCTCCAACACCGTTCCTCTGGCAAGACTGATCAGAACAAATGGATGCAGAGAGTCAATTCAATAACACTGGAGCTAAGGGTCAAACAAGATGAACTGACTGAAAATGCTAAGTCTGGCTTTAATGCAAACAGGGACAAACAACGGGGTAACCTCAGAAGTTACAGAAATCTTCACTGAGGTATGCTTAGCCGTGTGGCTATCAGGGATGTCTGGTAGAGCCAAAATGCAGCCCTAAGTTCAAAGCAAGAGCTACAGCTAGCCCACTCAGGGTAAAGCAGTGCCCTTTGAGGATATGCAAGTGGAGAAGGAGAAAAGAAACCATAGATAACTTTCGGATTTTGGATTACTAATTGAATGTGAATCCAAATACAGTACTCCAATCTCTCCGATGAATCCATATGATCCATACACTTTAGTAACTAAGTTAGGGAATGAGTAGGTGGAGTTTACCTTCTGGGTTGGAAGGATGCCTTTTCTGCCTGGTTTGGCCAAAGGATTTGCCATTGAATAGGAGAGCCCCAGTCCGGGACAAAAAAGACTCCGTTCACCTGGACAGTGTTAGCCAGGGCTGTGAGAACAGCCCAAGGATTTTGGAGAACTGCTCAACTCGGGAGCCTGAGATTTGGGTTCCTCCATCCCACGGCGGAACTTGACTGCAGCATGTGGATGCCACAGAAACAAAGAGGGCTGTGTGCAATGGACTGCGAATGTGCTGAATTTCTTGGTTTCAGTGATGAGCGACTTTCTCAACAGAAGGCACCAAGAACTCAACAGTAAGGGACCTATCTGGGAGAGGAGATTACAGCTGGACTTGGAACCTCAAGGACTGCCAGGAAAGAAGCCATCTGCCAAAGCCCTGAGCCACAAAGTGCCGAGGAACTCCGTACATTCTCAGGAATGACAGCAGGGTGCCAACCGTGGATACACGGCTACGGACTGGTGGTAAAGCCCCTTCAGGAAGTGAGGAAGAGTGGTTGAGGGCAGTGGCTGCACCAGTGCTCAAGATTCAAGAACCTGGGACATCTACGCTAGGCCAAAGAAGAACAGTTGGAATATCTCATACAGTGTCTATACTGTTTTGGAGGTAAAAGGGGGGCATGGGCTCTCACCCCCAGGGCTTCCTGAAATACCATGCCATCCTGGTACAGCAGGATGATGCAGAAATAACTGCAACTCATATTGTCAACCCAGCATCTCTCCTTAGCGGAACTCCCGGAGAAAAAGCATTTCAGGACTGCTTGGAAACAACTGAAGCTACGCACTGTTACCAGTCGGACCTGAAAGACAAATCCTTAGGAGATGCAGAAGACACCTGGCTTACTGATGCAACCAAATTGGTAAGACAAGGAAACCGTAAGGCAGGATATGCAGTGACTGCTACTGACAAGGTCACCGAAACACAACCATGACCTGGGGGACTGTCTGTAGGAAGCCTGAAATAACTGCCTTGACAAGAGCCTGACATAGACGCACAGATGCTAATTGTGGAGTTGGGATGCTACATGCTCATAGGACCAGCTGAAGAGAGCAAGGATTGCTCACACACAAGGAAAAATAGCCTGATGTAAATCATCAAAGAGCCTGGCTATCATCCATTGTCAAGGACATCAGAAAGGGAACACCGTACCGGAAAGTGGAGAGAAGATGGTGGACCAGGGGGCAGAACAGGTCGTGGAACAGGGCTTTAATTCCAGACCGTAAGCTTAAAATTGCTGAACCTGAGTCAAAACCTGTAAAATATTTTCAAGAAGACAGCAATCTAATTCATCATTTAGAAGGGAAGAGAGCAGGCTGACAGATGGACACATTGTTTTGCCCTTTGGTATTTTATAGAAATTGGTTCTAAGGGAGGATAAGAAAATGTATTGGGCAAACGGACATTACAAAGTACAGATCCTAGTACCAGCAAAGGGCTACAAGTGGGCCTATTGGGAAAGATAACCTTCCAGGGCAACAGTGACAAAGTGACTTCCTGAAACCCCCAAGAAAAGGGCGGGATCGCTGGATGTTGGCACTAACTGATACCTTTTGGGGATGGCCAGAGGTATTTCCCTGGAGGACTCCTAAGGCTCGGGAAGCAACGAAAATGCTGTTACATGCTGTTAATTCCAAGGTTCGGGGTTCCTGGAGCAATCTCAGCAGATCGAGGCCCACGTTTTTGCCAAGGTGGTCCAAAAAAAAAATAAGCACATTATTGGGAATTGCTTGGCAATTGCACACCTTATAGACGGCAGTCATGCGGACAGGTGGAAAAAAACGAATCACCTGATCAAATTACAGATAGGAAAACTTGGCCAAGAGGCTGGGATTCCCTGGCTGCAGGCACTGCCTTTGGCACTTCTGAGAATTTGGACTAAACCCCAAAGCAAGGAAGGATTAAGCCCACATGAGATTCTTTATGGGTGACCCTATACTGTACAAAAGGAAATCTCTATACAGGTGGGGGATAAGGTGTTGAGTGAATATATGGTCAGCTTGGCAAAGCAATTAAAGAAAATTGAACAAGCAGTATTCGGTGCCAGGGCACAAGGCCTAGATGGTCCAGTGCATGATGTATTGCCAGGCGACTATGTTTATGTTAAACCTCTCTCTCAGATTCACCTCTGGAACCAAAGTGGGAAGGACCCTACACAATTCTCCTGACCACCCATACCACTGCCAAGGTAGAGGGACTTACACTGTGGATACATCATACCTGCCTGAAGAAAGCACCAGGACCACAGCGGACAGCAGAAGAGAGCGGACCACTGAAAATCAGGATCCATAAAGCATGTATAAGATTTTGATAATAGTCAGTATGATTGGAGCAGTAGTCACAGCTTGGCAAGTGAATAGCTACTTAAAAATAACTGATAAAATCGGCCAGGCTCTCAACAAATCTTGTTGGATATGCACTGCCTTCCCTAGAGGGGAGGGAAAAGTGCCTGTTTATGGGATAGTGGCACTACATTGGACCATTCCAGATTGGGTAGAGCACAGAAAGTGTAAGTTTGGGATAGAAGACAAGTCACAAAAGGGACCTAAGTTTGATTTACTAGTTATTAACTTTACTAGATCTATCTTTGTAGGCAGAAAAACTGATGGTAAAGGTGGGGTGGAGGTTGGATGACGGAACTTGACAGGCATAGGGTGTAGTTGGGAATATGGAAATTCTGGGGCAGTATCAGGGATCAGTGAAGCTGGAAGGTGGAACCAAGGTGAGGGGTGTGATCCTAGGATCGATAAGGAGTCCTATTGGGTCTTAGATAAGAACGTACTTGGAATTGTAGAGATGGGAGCATCATTCACTCATCAGAAAAATATGTCCAGGCAATGTAGGTTACCTCATGGATACTGGTGGCTATGTGGAGACGGCCAGGCACGAAAGGCATTACCTTTAAATTGGATAGGGACTTGTATTACAGGATACTTAATACCCCAGACCACGGTGCGTGAGGAAATCCCTCGGGGACTCCTAAGGACCCCTTGAATTAGAACTAAGCTTACATACAGCCCCCTAGCTATATATAACAAAGGATACCACAGCTTTCTGAGAGCTCTTAGCCTGGCTCTAGGAGTTACCCAGCTAGAAAAAGCTAGAGTCAATATCTCTGCAACTCTGGAAATTGTGGAGAATGCCACAACAGATGTATTACGGGCAATCCAAGAAGAGGTATCCTCCTTATCCAAAGTAGTACTCCAAAATAGGATGGCATTAGACCTATTAACAGACAAGGGAGGAGGAGTATGTACAATAATAAATCAGAGTTGCTGTGCTTACATCAGTAAGGATTTAAGAACTGAAACAGAATTAAGTAAAATTTGGGAACAGACGAAAGTCCGGCATAGGACAAATCAGGATGACACCAACTGGAAGGAAGATTTACGGAACCTGCTTACTAGCTGGCTACCAAATCTAGGATGGTTAAAGCAGCTCTTCCTAGTTTGTATCATCTTAGTACTGATTGTAGGTTTTACCTGTGTGATGATAAAGTGCTCTGCCTGCCTGTGCCGAAATACGAGAAAAGAATACGAGATATGGAAGAAACATGAGCTAAGGCAAAAGGTGGAAAGTGGGACCTATTTTGGGACAAATAGAACAGATTAGAGAATCTAGCAGGTAGACGTCCTGCTAGATTATAGAAAAGGGGGGAATTGAAGGGCAAAATCAGGTCCCTGCAGTATAGAAAGAAGGGCTTCATAGCAAGAAAAGAGAAAGCAGCTTCACAAAGTAGACATAAGGGACAAATAGAGATAGTTTATGTAGAGAGTATTAGAAAACAAGAGATTCCAAGCATTTTTACAGGCGCTAGGTCCAGAATAACAAGGAGAATGAAGGCCATAAAGATAAGGACCGGAGAACAGCTCAAAAACATTTGGCAGGGAGGTAATTAGATGTCTGAAGTTACCTCATGGATACCACATGGTGGTTATGTGGGGACGCTCAGGCACGGAAAGCAGTACCTTTACATTGGACAGGGACTTGCACTACAGGATACTTAATAGCCCAGACCATGGTGCGTGAGGAGATCCCTCGGGGACTCCTGAGGACCCCTGGGATTCAAACGAAGCGTACATACAACCCCCTAGCTATATAGAACAGGGGATACCACCGCTTTCCGAGAGCCCTTATCCCGGCTCTAGGAGTTGCCCAGCTAGAAAAAGCTAGAGTCAATATCTCTGCAACTCTGGAAATCATAGAGAATGCCACAACAGATGCATTATGAGCAATCCAAGAAGAAGTATCCCCTTTATCCAAAGCAGTGCTCCAGAATAGGATGGCACTAGACCGATTAACAGCCAAGGAAGGAAGGGTATGCACAAGAATAAATCAGAGTCGCTGTGCTTACAGCAAGAAGGATTTAAGAATCGAGAGAGATTGATGGAAAGTTTGGGAACAGACGAAAGTCCTGCCTAGGACAAGTCAGGATGACCCCAGCTGGGAAGGAGATTTAGGGAACTTGCTTACTAGCTGGCTACTGAATCTAGGATGGTTAAAGCAGCTCTTCCTAGTTTGCATCCTCTTGGTGCTGTTGGGAGGTTTTACCTGTGTCATGATGAGATGCTCTGCCTGCCTGTGCCGGAGTACTAGAAAGAAAAAGGAGATATGGAAGAGACATGCGTTGAGGCCAAAGGTGGGAAGTGGGGCCTATTTTGGGACACGTAGAACAGAATCAAAATGATCTAGCAGGTTGAAGTCCTGCTAGACTATAGAAAAGGGGGGAACTGAAGAGTGAGAACAGGAGCCTGCAGTTAGAGAGAGAAGGGCCTCACAGCAAGAAAAAGGGAGAGTAGCTGCACAAAGTAGAAATAAGAGGCAAACAGAGAGAGTTTAGGTAGAGAGTGTTAGAAAACAAGGGATTGCAAGCACTTTCACAGACACTAGGTCAGGAATAACAGGGAGGATGAAGGCCATCGAGATAAGGGCTGGAGAGCAGCTCAAAAACACGGGGCAGGGAGCTGATTAGATGTCTACAGGGCAAGTTAGTGTGAATGGTAGGTGGAGCGATCCCCCTTGCACCAGGGAGTACGCGCGTCACCAAGAAACACATGCCTGCTCTATATCCTATACCGGCTATACGGTCTGATTGCCACACATCAAGCCCAGAACAGACACCTCTCTCACCTTGGGCACAGCTCACAAACCAAGAGCCAGGCCTTGCCAACTTGGTTGATCTGAGAAGGCGGGAGGGGGCCGCACATCACACCAGAAGTATCCATTTCACTTGCAGTTCCATGGAGAGAACAACACCAACTAACAGGCCTGAATGAATTCGCTCACAGGATGAACAACGAGTTTGTTCTTCATTAAAAAGCACACAGAGATTCCTAAACCAAAAAGAGAATGGCAGCACTTCAGATCGGCCAAACAGGTTCCTGTTCCTACGACTCATCCTCTTACCCCAACTTGCCTCCCCTCATCCCCTTCCCCTACTCCTCCGTGATGCCCACTGGCTTCAAGTCAGGTCGCAAACACATAGGACTCCTTCCACATGACTCCAGCACAAAGGATGTCACACTTGTTCCATACACATACAAATGGACCAAGCAGTGCTATCACACTCACTTAACACACGCAGAAGCAGCCAAACCCTGAGCATGTACGTCCCCTCCTGCACTACTGGAGCCCACAGCTCACCTTCACAGCTCCGGGGATTACTGCTCTTTTACACTGACGCAGCCTCGCTACAGCTCCATGGGTGTCACACAGGGCCTGCAGGACCTCTTGCTCTGCAAACCCCGTCTGCAGGCATTGCTTCATGAGGTTCACCACCTGCCCTCCTGAGCAAAAACAAGCACTGAGAACAAGAGCAAAGCGCTCTGGATTCCACCTGGTCTGCACCCCCACAAGGTCAGTCCTGCCACACACGTGCCCTGCTCTGCAGACTCAGCCCCAAAGCCTGGCTGAGCATCAGCACGTGCATCATTCTTCAAACGCCCCAGCCCAGCAGCAAGGTAACAAAGCGTTGCGACAGCTGAAACAAAAATGCTCGGGGACATTCCTGCTAGCACTGAACGTGAACAGATCTACCACTGAGCAACAGGACGTGGCACAAACAGCAGAAAACAACCAACCTGCACAACTAACTCGTTGCCGGTTGGTCCAGATGTCTGTATGCTCCCTCCCACGGCCCAGGCCAAGCTTGCTGAGCTGCTCCTCTTTTGTGCAGGACCACAACGGTGCCCATGGCATGTGGTGGCTATGCACAGCATGCCTTTTACTTGCTTTTCCTCTCTCCGTCTTCCATCACCAAACAGCACCTCCAATCTCTCCCGGCTAAAAAATCACTTGGGGAAAAAAAGAACTGGCAACCTGGCTTTTCAAATTACAACTTGATGCTTTAAAGCAGAAGCTCACCTAGCAAGGACACCTACCTTAGACAAGCTCAACCTACAGGGAAAAGTTATTCCTCTGCATCTGCACACTTGGCACGCATTTTCAGCTGCAATAGTCAGCCCAGTTCTCAGCACAGCTTTACCATCCACAGAAAGCCAGTTCACGGCCACCATCTTTTTCCCTCGTCTGAAACACTCTACTGCTGCAAGAAGCAACGATTACAATCACAGAATCACAGAACTGTAGGGGCTGGAAGGGACCTCTGGAGATCATTGAGTCCAACCCCTCCCCCCGCAAAACAGGCTCCATACAGCAGGCTGCACTGTAGGCATCCAGCTGGGTTTGGAGTATCTCCAGAGAAGGACAATCCACAACCGCCCTGACTATATACCCCCCCGCCCATAACCTCCCCACAGCCACCTATAGCCCCAAATCCTCCGATGGCTCACCACAGCCCCAGATCCTCCCTAGAGTCCCCCTCAGCTCTTTATAGATCCGTATGCCTTAACAGTCCCTGCACAGCCCCCTACAGTAGCCCTATATCCCCCTGTAGCCTCCTCGCAGCTCCCAGTAGCCACAGCCCACCTTAGCCCCGGTTCTGCTTGGCTGCAGGGGGTCTGGGGTCACCGGGTGCAGCGCTGGAGGGGTTGGGGGTGGGGCACTGTTCTGATGCTGGCAGCAGCACTGTGGTGCTGGGGGACCCGAGGCCTCCATCCGTCCCAAACCAACGGCCCATCCCACAGCCCTCATCCCAATCCCACAGCCCAACCCCACGGGGGGTCCACGGGGGAGGAAAGGGCAGTGTGCTTGGGGGGCCACGCAGGGCTCCTCTCCCTCTCCCGCTCCCGTTCTCCCGCACACCTCCGGCGGAGCTGTCCTCAGCACTCGCTCCCGTTGTGCCGCGGCTTCCGGCTCGGTGCTGCCCGGACAGCTCCGGCTGACGCCGCGCTCTCCTGCGGGGCGGCCCGGGCTGCCGGAGCGGAGCTTCGCTGACGAGAGCCGCGCCTGACACTGCCGGCTCCCAACGGCCGTTCCCGCGCACGGCGGCTCAGCCAATGGGAGCCGGCGGAGCTGCCGCTGAGCAATGAGACACCGGGGGAGGGACAGAGCTGCCGCTGACCAATGAGAGCCCGGGGGAGGGACAGAGATGCCGCTGACCAATGAGACGCCGGGGGAGGGACGGAGCAGCCGCTGACCAATGAGACGCAGGGGGACGGACACAGCTGCCGCTGACCAATGAGAGCCCGGGGGAGGGACGGGCAGATGCTGCTCACGGGGAGCTCCTCCTGCCGCTGCTGGATGCTGATGCTGACAGGGCTGCAGATGCTCTGCAGGGCCAGCTCGTAGCTGGGAGCCAGGAATGGACACGGCGGGAGAGAGGAGAGAGCTGGTGGGGACCAGCCGAGGCATCCAGGAGCATCCAAAAGCTCTCACTCAAAAGCATCACAAAGCCACAGCCAGCAAGCTGGCCATGATCATGAGCAGCATCCTGGATGCTGGAGATTCTTTGCTACCATACACTACGGGTGAACAGCTCTCGCTGCAGGCATCCCACAGCCAGACAAAATGGGAACAAACCCGCAGCTCTGCTGCACGCACAGCCCACAGCCATAGCCTTGCAACATGAGCTGCCTTGCTGTTGCTTGCATCCATCCCAGTCCCTGGGAATGAAGACTCAGAAGGCAGTCAAGGCGTTGATCCAGCACCAGCGTGCTTTTATTCATTCACAGCCAGGAGGGCTTTTTGGTGAGAGGTCCGGTGTACAGATGGGACTCATCGTCTCTGGTGAAGGAGAGAGGGGCTCAGAGCTCGTGCTGCTGCCCGGTGCCTGGGACTGGAGCTCTGATTCTACGTCCCCCTCCACCAGGCTCGGCTCCTCCTGGCTGACGCTGACCTGCTCCTGCATGGAGCTGCTGCTGTCGGGGCACTCGGGCTGTGCTTGGGCTGGGCTGCACTGCAATGGTGCCCCGTCACAGTCCAGCTCGGTGAGCGTTGTTTCTGGCAGGCTCAGGTCAGCGTCTTCTGCACTGCTGGGAGAGATGAGGGCTTCCACCTGGATGAGCACCTTCATTCCCTCACTGATGTTATACGGAAGGCTCTCATCCGAGCTGCAGCGATTCTTGCTCCCTAAGCAGCTCTCCATACATGGAAGCAGACAGTGAAGCATCGCTATACGCTCTGGCTCTTCTGCGTGGACGAGGGCTCGGTTCACCTAGGAAGGAGTAGATACACAGGCAAACAGTTAGTGGCAAACTTGCACAAGCTGAATGATGAGAGTGGTTCTTGAGATTTGCTTATGCAGTGGCAGTAGGACAAAGCCAATAGGACAATAGCAACAGAAGGAGCACTGTCTCGAAAGGAACTGTTGCGCTTTTGTTGTTTGTCTTTCTCTTTTGTGTGGACTCCAAGCATGAATTCCATGGCGCTGACAAGCAGGGTTTTGACAGCTGGATGTGCACCCTTACCTGCCAGGACCACCACCTCTGTTTCCGAGGGCTCCCTGGCATCGCGCTGCAGTTGGCGTTTGGCCACAGAGGATGGTTTTCTGGGCCTGAAGCAGGAACACCAACTGCATGCTGGGGATTCCTTCACCCTGCTGGGTGGACTTGGTCTGGAGGGAGAAAAGAGGGAGCGGTGTGAGTCGTGCATGGTGCAGGGTGAGGGAAGAGCTGCCCTGAGCTCTTGCCAACACTTGCTTGTTCCTAGCACTGCCTGGTTCCTGCTGAAACACAACTTAGAAGCTCGCTCTGTTTCACACGGTTGAGGACGGTTCCATTTCTAGAGCTCAGCCCTGGAGTCTTGCTGGCTACATTCCCCTCAGCCATGTCAACCCAGATGCAGAGCATGCGAGCAGAGGCTGCACTGCTGTCCAGGACAGCATCGAACGGAGGGCTTTGATTCAGCTGGCAAACGTAACTCCCTTCTGAGGAACCGTGCAGCCAGAGAGGGAGTTCAAAAGCATCTCTGGCACGTACATTAGCAATAGGCCCACTCTGGTGGCTAAACTGAGCCCTGTCGGGCAACTGCGTGTTAGTTGAACCTCAGAGTCCAAAGGGAGGGGACATTCAGTACACCACCACACGCCCCATTAGCGTCACGTAGCTTCTGCAAGTTTTGGCACTAGCAATAGTGGAGAAAAACCCACAAAAGCCCAACCAACCAAGTCTGATAGGAAGCTGCTGGAAAAGAAAGTCCTCTTTACCTTTCAGACGGAAAGTCAATGATTGTGTGGAATTTCCCCTCGCGCAGCTGCGGGGCCTTCTTCCACTTCCATGTCCCTGCTCTCTGTCACAGCGGGAGAGCTGCTGTGGCCTCCCCTCTGTGCCTGTGCCTCCTCCAGGGTGAGCAGCTTGGTGGCAGGAGAAGACACCTGCACAGACTTGGGACCTGATGGAGAACTGCGCCCTGGAAGGGAAGACCACAGCTAAGAGGGAGGATCAGAAAGCAGCAGCACAGCCATCACAGTTCTGGGGGAGCTGCCACATCTCTCAGCCTTGCTTATCCGAACCACTGGAAAGAAGAGGAGGTCAAAACCCTTTCATCAAGCTTCACCTGCACGCAAAACATCACCATGACAGGGACGGTTTTCTCATGCTCAACTTTGGGCTTGGACATTCTCCGCATCCAGCCACAGACGATGCCATATTCTCATCTAAGCCCACAAGTCTGCTGGCCCCTCGATAGCAAAAGCGTAGCTCAACAATCCTGGAGAAGGCCTGCATTTGATCAAGGTGTCTCATCAAGACAAAGCTCATGCAGGAAGATGCTCACCTGCTCCATCTCCGCTGCCTGATGTGGAGCTGGAGCAGAAGAGGACGTCGGTGTGGTGGATCAGGAATTCCACCACATCCGACTGCCTCTGCAGTTCCACGCAGGCAGCTCTTCCGCTGGCGCAGGCAGCCTCGTTCTGCTGGGATCTGTAGAAAAGGCAGATTGGAGAAGTCATTGACCCGAGATCGTTTCCCCATGTTTGGGCATTTGGGCAGCCAAAGGCTGTCCAGTTGGGCTCTGGAGACTTCCGCAGTGGGCAAGCACTGATGCCACTGAAGACATTCTCCCGGGTGATCAAGGACACACCAGCCCCATCTGACAAAACCAAGAGAGCACAAATTGTCCTCCTCTCCAAAGTGTGCCCGTGGGGAGAACAGATCTAAGCCTTGTGCTGAGACGGAAAAAGAAGTTTACCTGAAGAGGTTGGGAGCCCACACAATCGCTAAGTTCTTAGCGTGCATGTTTGTGATGGAGCAGCTCCCAGCCAGACAAGCCAAGTGTCTCATCAGGTACTCCAGGGTCCTGGAAAGCAAGAGCCAAACCTTCAGCACCACTGAGCACGCCGTGCTCACATTCACCAAACAACTACTTCATGCCACTGCTTGTTCTTGCTACGAATAGCAAGTAGATCAAGCTTTCCCAAGTGCCACGCTGCAGCACCAAGCCCCAGCACAGCACAGCCGCAGCCATCAGCTGCACCAGCCGTGCCCCCGTGCCCAGGAGCTGACCCAATCCATTCACCCCACGCAGCCATCCACCACTTCAACACACACAGGCATCACGTTGCCAGCGTGACACAAAGCCTGCCATCGCATCATCGCCCTCTGAAATGCAGCAGGGCTGAGCTCCCCAGACTGAGGGCAGCAGTTTTCTGACCTGTAGTGAGGTGCAGGCAGCTGCTGGATGACCTCCTGCACTCGGAGCAACCGCTCCTCATCTGTACCGGCACAAACAGCGTCCTGGAAGAAAGCAGAAAGGGATTGAGACACACATCATGCGAGTCAAGCGCTATGGGGCTAACAGAAAAAGGGCCTCAGAGCTGCAGAGGGCACTGCTGCTCCCATCTCCCACATTTCCAATGGCAGGATGCACACACCAGGTGTTACGGTGCACCGGTGTGCAGGAAGCATGAGCTGCTTGTTGTACAGAGACACCCACTGGATGTCCATCAAAACCCCAACTTCAACAGAAAAAAGACCAAAAAAAGGTGCGCAGGCGTGTGTGTGGATGGGAAAGGCCACGAATGAGGGACATGAAGGCCATTGCCTTGTGCTTACCGAGAACTTGCCATGCAGCTGCTCGGCTCAGCAGAGGGCTCGGGAGCTCCCTGAAGTACATCTTGCACAGGGAGCTCACGCTGTGAATGTCCCGGACGGTGAGCTCCGGAATCTGCTCCGACTCAAAGTCATGGCTGGAGAGAAGGACACAAAAACAGAGGGCTTGGAGAAAGAGGAAAACAACTCCAAAGCAAGACAACATACAGTCCAGAAGCACTCTTACCGCAGCTTCTGGATCTTGGACGCCACGCCGGACAGGCGGTAGATCCCCTGCACCACGCCGTGCTGCTCAATGAACTCAGCGCAGCTCTGCAGGACCTGGGGGACTACAGAACAAGGGCCAGCGCTTAGCTGAGCTCCTGATTCAAGTCCTGCTTCAGCCGCTGCCCCTGTCACATCCCATCCACTAAGCCCAGCCAGGCTACTGCTTGCCTCCTCCTCACAGGAGAAAGAAGGCTGTCGCACACGTCGCAGACAGGCAGGAGAAAGGGACAAATCTGGACACGGACGTGTTCTTGGCTTTCAAGAAATGCCAGGACCTGCCAAGCAGCCTGCAGAAAGTAATTCTGGGGAAGCCAGAGACACTGCCACAAGTCCCATCACAGCTCCCACCGCAATGGAGGCGTGAGACCTCATGTCCAGAAGAGCTAGGAAACTGACGCAGTACACTCTCTTGGGCCAAAAGGCTTCCTTGGTTTTCAGGCTAGCGTGGCATTGGCTTACACCTTTGGCTTTAAGCAAATACAAGTGTGCCGGCCTCCTATGAGCATTAGCCTCAGCTTCCCTTGCAGCCATCAACTCCCATTTCACGTTTCTCCACCGCTATCAACCTGCCCCTTGCTAGACACGATCTCCCTTTCTTTCATCTTTACATGCCCAACAGAGGGAGGAAGCTCTCAGGAATGGGCTGTTCCTTACCATCACGGCCAGAGTGGAGAAGATGCTCTCCCAGGTCACAGCCAAACACCCTTCCCTTCTCCTTCTCCAGCTCCATCTCCCGCTGCTTCGGTTCCTCTGGGCGGGCCTTCACGAGGGAACGAAGGAAGCTGAGGAGCTTGCCACGCTTCTTTGGCACTGCACAACAAAAGGAAGAAACCAGTTCATTTCAGGTTGGGCTCAGTGGGACCAGGCCGAGCATCACACATTCGACAGAGCACTTAAAAGCGGGAAGAACATTGCCAACAAGTACCTACAACAACAGATTGTCCCCGTCCCTGGAGGAGTCCAAGGCCAGGTTGGATGGGGCCCTGGGCAGCCTGGTCTAGTCTGGCATTCGAAGTGGAGGTTGGCAGCCCTGCCTGAGGCACGGGGGTTGGAGCTTGATGATCCTTGAGGTCCCTTCCATCCCAAGCCATTCTACAAGGATCCTATCGTTTGCCCAAGCCCTCATTCTCACTGCCTACAAAACAGCAGCCCTACGCCCCGTGGGATGCAGGAAGGATCATCAACACAGAGGAGAACGTGGGATGGATAAAGGAGGTATTCAACACAGAACACACCCAGAAAAAGACTCCATTTGATTTCCCCGCGCCATCACATGTAACATCCGTACCTGGCTTTGGCGCTGAATTGATGAGGGCCTCAGGAATTTTTCCGTTGATGAGCTCCACGCACTCACCAGGGAAAAATCCAACCTGGAACAAGATCAAGAAGGGCGATGGAATACTGAATGCAGCATTTCTCAGGCCTCAACTGTTCAACCAAGAAAGAATGGCCTGCAGAAAAGTAACCCTCATTCAACATTTGCAGCCAGAAGACCTACAAAAGCAATTGACGGAGCATAAGATGGCTGTTCTCCGTGCTTGTACAAAGGACAGAGATGCTCAACTCCTGACTGCCTATTGAGCACAAGAGGCTCTTGCTTCTAAGTCACATGAGGAGACAGTTTCCCACCCAAGCCCAGAGCCAAAGGGAAAGGCCTCTGACAGCGACACAGGGAAGCTGTTGACGTCCAGAAGCCACCCTGTGCAGGCCGAGCAGCTCGAAGCTGACGTTCCTGACTTGACTGCAATTGCGCCCAGGAGTCTGAAGCTCGTGCCTACCTGAAAGCCATGCTTGCCTCTCCACCAGGGGCTCTGCTCCTTTGCTGGCATATCAAGAACAGCACACCAGGTCTCCCACCTGCAAGACATTGCAACATCAATCCCAGCGTCAGCACAGCTGGGAGGAAAGCACAGCTGAAATGGCACCCTTCTTCTGCACTGCCAAAGAGCGCACAGCTTGAGAGCAATTGCACCGGGGCAGCTCTTCAGGCATTTCCCGTGGGAAAGCTGGACGTGGAGGTACAAGAGCCACTGCCTTACACACCAGACAGAATACAGTGCAAGCATGCCAATATGAAACCATCTTTTAGACATGGCTGAACTCCTCCCTGCATCCAACCCAGTGCAAGTCCTATCTGGACCTGCATCTTCTGGGCTTCGCCTCACAAGGCATTCTGAAGGTGTCTGAGAATATTCCTGATGCATTCACACGGTATACTCTTCTGGCCGTGACAACAAGGAACGCC
Source organism: Gallus gallus (assembly GCF_016699485.2). Lineage (NCBI taxonomy): Eukaryota > Metazoa > Chordata > Aves > Galliformes > Phasianidae > Gallus > Gallus gallus. Next base: position 74,952,152 of record NC_052572.1, read on the forward strand.
TTCTTTATCTGCTTACCTCCAAGGAGAGCTCATCCGCTGCCTGGGCAACGTAGCTCTTAATAACATGGCCAGCAGCAATAGCTGGAATATTAAGAGATGACTCCTCACGGACCAGCAGGGCTTCCCCTGGTTCTCAGGCTGAAACAGAGAGCACAGGCCATGGTGAGGAGCTGAGGACAAACAAGGAGGATTTCAGGGTGCCATCTCGATGCCACTAGCAAGGAAATGAAGCTTTTAAGGCAGCTCTTCAGGGACACCGAGAGAGCCGGAAGGATGCTCTCTCTCTTGAAAAGCAGGAGAGCACACCTGTGGCTCATTCTGCTGGCTCAAGTCAGGGAACAGAGACCAAGCAGAGCTTCACACTGTACCTCCGTCAACGCCCGGTCAGGCCCACGGCTGATCTCGCTGCTCGCGATGCCCATCACAGCAGGCGCGACAAGCTGCAACAGAAAAGAAACACATTTCCTGTGCTCACACAGCACTGGATCAAGAGACTTCTTCAGAACTACTTCTAGAAACAACAACTGTGTGCAGTCTATTCAAACGGGACAGCCGTTGCAATACGCAGCACTGGACCAAGTCGCTGTCCCTCTGCTAGCAGATGGGGACTCTGGCACAAAGCAGCAGATGCATTTGCCCGCAGCACGCTGAGAGCACAGTAGCAGGCCAGGGAGAGGTGTCGCTGCTGGGGCTGGAGCTGCTCCCCAGCCCCCGGCTCCCAGCAGCAGCCTCACCACCAGCAGCCGGCCGCAGCCTTGCCCACGCATTTCCTCTGCCTGCATGCTCTGCTGTGCTCCCTACAGCTGTCGGGCACACTCACACAGCCAAAGCATGCACGCTTCTGCCCCTGGCTCATGTTGTGCAGCTCTGCACAGAGTGGGGCTAGGGCTCTTTGCCTAAGGGATTGCCTTCCTTCACACTAGCTGCTCCCAGCACTACAGACAGCATCCTGCTGAGGGTTGAGCTGGAGAGGAAGTGGAGAAAACCCACACGTTTACCAGAGCTGCATTTCAGCTGGACGAGGCTGTAGTTACTACACACGGTGTGACTAAACACGGGCTGCTGAACCATGTGGGCAATACAAAACATGGCACGTACCTGGCAAGAGATCAGAACAAGGGAGAAGAAGATCCTCGAACCCGCAGCCTGTTCCTTGTCACTTTGCTCTGATCTTCCGCGAGCAAAAGCTGCACCAAGGGAGCAGGCGGAGGGTGGGGAGGGGAGGGAGAAAGAGCAGGTCAGTGAGCCTCCACAATTTAGCAAGGAAGGCGAGGGAAAAACCGTTGGACAAATGCCATCTTGATGGATGGCTTTGGAAGTGATGGCCTGGGGGAAAATGGCGTCTGACTGGTCCAGATGAAGCAATATGATCCTAGGAGCTCCGCCAGCCAGCACTTCTCAAGCCCTCGCTGCCCACCCGTCTATCCCGCACCGTCTCAGCTTACCTACAAGGCGCTGCACAAGATGGGATGAAGACAAACACACTCAGTAGATGCACAAGTGCAACAAGCCACGTACTCACGCCGAGCTCAAGCGCTCCAATGAAGGGACGCAGCACGCGCTGCTCCTCCCCTCATTCTAGCCGCTTATGACATCACTAAGGGCCACCCGGCTGCTCCACCATGGACGGACAAGGTGGGGAGGCAAGACCACGTCACAAGACCACAGGATTCCAAAAGGGCACCCCAGCGTTCGAGAAATCAGTGCGTGGTTGGAATTCCATCCCAGCCAAATCCTGGAGAAGCTGGCATGGGGTTGTCGGGACCAAAGTGCAGGACCCGGAGCTTGGTGCTGTTGAGCCTCTTGCTGGGCCTATGGCAAATCCACACTAGGGTCCTTCTTTGCATCCACGGGCGGCTTAGAGCAGCCATCTCTTTCACCTGGATGGAAATAAAGGAAGAGAAATACATAGTACTACTACTAGACTGCTTCGACAGTTTCTTTCCCGAGTGCATTTTTGCCTTTTGGCTTCCATGACGACCTCATTTCCTCCTCCTTTTCTTTGGGGGGAAGCTGCCCCCAGTGCCTGAGCTTCACAAGACAGCGTGAAACATGACACTAAGACAAACGCTTGCCCTGGGTGCAGGGTGGCTGTGCTTTGCCAGGCATATAAAGGAGGGTAGGGCTAGGAAACGCCACGTGGCAGCCCCAAGCCTTGGGGGTCTTGCCAACTCTGCATTCAGTCACTGTGGCCACAGCTGCTGCCTCACCGCCAGAACGTATCCGAGGATACAGATGGACGCAGGCACTCCTGCTCCTTCTGCAAAGCCCTCCTCTGCACAGCCTGTTAGCTGCTGCTAACTGCTACGCCAACCGGGCTCCCCTTTACAGCAGCCTTGGGATAAACACGCCTGTACTCTTCCGTGCAGCAGCGAGCTCCAGGGATGAAGCAGCAGACAGGAAACCAACAGAATCCACTGCTGCTGAATCCACCAGCTCCTTCTGTCCACCAAGAGTAATACCAAAGTAATACCTTCTGTCCACCAAAGCACAGAACACAAGTGGGATAAGCGCGTCTCGCACACGGACAAAGGGAATCAAAACAGCTTCGTCAAGAAGAGCTCGTTGTGTAAACCCAGCCTCAGAGACACAAATGCATCTGGTTGCAGTAAATATGACGGCACCTTGTTGATGAAACGCTGTTCTGCTGCTCGGAGAGCACGGAGCATGCTGTGTTGACACACACAGCAGCGCGATGCCCAAGCTGAGCACGCAAACCTCCCCAGCACCCCTGGCCAATGCTGCCAGGAAAATGCAGAACCTGCAGCCCCACACGGCTCCCTGCACGGACACTGGGGGGCTGTCTTAGTCTCAGGTGGGAAGGATTTTTCTTCAGTCTCTCTTATGATGCTACAACAGTGAGAACACTCTGATGTTTATAATTTCTGAGAAGCAGACCTGGACAGAGCCAAGGCCATTCTCAGCAAAGCTCTCAAGAAGGAGCTGGGAGGAAACCAAATGAGGACAGCTGATGTCAACGGGCCAAAGGGATATTCCATACCATATGACCTCAAGTGGAATGGGTTTTGGATGGGGTGATAGTTCATCTCAGTCTCTTCTTCTGCTTGGCCATTGGTTGGGAGGTGCTGAGCCAGTGCTTCTACATCACTCATTAGATACATTCAATGATAGATAGATAGGTAGATAGATAGACAGTCAGATAGATAGATAGATAGATATTCATTACTTCTGTCCTTTCCTCTACCTTTGGAAAGAGATTTCTCTAAACACATGAGTTCTACCTTCTTTTTCTTCCCTCACAGTTCTCTCCCCCATCCCACTGGGCGCTGTGGTGCTGAGCACCCACCGGCTTCAACCACAAGACGGCCGAGGGGCAATGGCAGCAGACGTGAAGTGCACTGTGGTCACTTGGAAATGAATGTGGTCTTGACGTACACAAGCACACTGTTTCACTTTCCAGAAAACAACCTATGCTGTCAATGAAACATGGCCCTCACTAGGAACATTTGCAAGGATGCCTTCAATGACCGAGGGCATCGCACGCCATGAACGTCACCCTGCTGACACAATGGCATTGCAAACACAGCAGCAACCCCTGGCACCGATACCTCCGGGTACAACAAGCACAGGGCACTGGGCTGCTTTGGATGCAGTTTCAGCACAGACCTGAGGTCTTCGTGGAAAGCGCCTTGCAGAGCACATCGTGTCCTGCACCAGGCAGAGCGCTGCGCACCTCTCATCTTTCCTAAACTTTGGGGTTTTGAAGCTGCACATTGTTTCTTGGGAGTTTGTCCCCCACAACTCCAGAGCACTTCCAGCTGCTTCCTGGTGATTCACGGCTTGCACAGTGCCAAACACAACAAAGAGAGGAGGAAAGAAAGAAGCAAAGGCCATGGCTATGCACACAAGCGTCCGGGAAGAATTCAGCTCCAGAATGAAACCTGCACAAGTCAACTCAACAGATTCCAAGGAATTCATTGACATCTGACACAATTTGCAACGCCAGAAGCACTGCCACGCAAACAGCACCGTATTTGGAAAGCAGCACGTCCAAATCAGCCCCCTTGCCCTGCTCTACCTGCTCAGCCCAACACAGAAATCAAGATGCTCTTATCCACACATGCAAATTTGGGGGCGAGTAGTAAAAGGCTGACTGGGCCACGGGCAAAGCAGGGAGCAGATGATAGGCAGGAAACAGGAAGGAAGCTGAAGACCAGCTCTCCTACACCAAAGACAGGGAGAGCTGAGTCAGCACCACGGGAGGACTTACGACACAGCTTAACAGCTTGCAGAGACCTGAGGTTGCCAAAAGAGGCTGCCAGGGTAACTCTCACCAGTCTTTTGCAGGGCTGTTACAGATGCTTCTGGTGCTGACTTCCACTGCCCTGTGTCATTGGTAGAAAGCGCATGTGAGAAATGCTCAATTGGTCTGGGTAACGCTTCTATGCTTCCACGGTTAGGACTGAAACAAAAGGAAAAAAAAAAAACATGAAACCCTATGACATTTGCCTCTCTACTGCTGCTGTCAGCGTGACATCTAAGATGAGCATTACGCGTCCCTGCACCCGACTGAAGATTCATCCAAGTCTGTGTTCCACACAGCTCCATCCCAGTGCCAAAAAGAAACACGTACAGAGATGTTTAGATGATTCTTTGTGCAGATACAAGGTGCAGGTGCATGTGCATTCTCTACAGCAAGACATAGCAATTTCTCAAGCAGTACGACGGAAGGTCAGTGGAAAGGAAATATAGGATGAACTCTTTTCATATAAAAAGTCCTTGCTAAACCTCTCCCCAGCAAAAAGGAAGCCTGCTGGGCATTGTTAGCAGCAGTTCCCAGAACATCTTGCACCACAAAATGCAGCACGCTCCTTTTTTGCACAGGCCCCTCGTTTCTCTAAGCAGCGTCAAATACCCTCCACTTCAAATACACCCATCAGATCATGAACAGAGCTCAGAAGGGGTTAGGAGTAGAGCGACACACAGCTCCGCTTCGCGCTGAGGGCAGTTTTGGCCCTCCGAGCTTGCCGTAGCCACCCTGCGCTCTGGCGCCGGCGGACCGGAAGTACTCGTAGTCACTATGGCAGCCGCCTGCGGGGGGTTTGAGCTGCGAGGCTGTGGGGAACGGTGCCTTTTGAGAACGGTGTTTTTCTGAGCGTTTTATCTTCACCGGGTGGTTTTCTTCCTCGATGTGTCGAATGAACGGCGATGGAGAGCCCACAGAATTCCATCCGCCCCTGAAGCCCGTCATTATTGACAAGCAGAAGCAGAGAGAGGAGAGGAGGTAGAAGGGGTAGGCCGCGGTGGGGGCCGCCCTCAGATTCCTCAGGGCTCTGAGGCATTGGTACTCGAAAAGTGCGTGTCGGAAGGTGACAGAGACACGGGCCCTGCCTCTGCCTTTGCCTCACATCTCGAGGTCAGCTGGGAGCTGAGTGCAGGTATTTCTGTTTGTGAAATGGAATTCCTCTTGTGCTAAGCATTTTTCATGTCTCCGAAACCCACCTGCACTGCTTTAAGTGGCACAGTGTTTAAAGTGGTGGTGCTGCCTCTGAGAGGAGAGTGACGATGTGATACGTTGCACACTGGGGGTATTGGTCAACAGTTGGCTGCACGTACCCAGCAGTGTGCCCAGGTGGCCAAGAATGCCAGCAGCATCCTGGCCTGTGTCAGAAATAGTGCAGTCAGAAGGACTGGTGAAGCGATCTGCCGGCTGTTCTCAGCACTGGTGGAACTGCACGTCCAGTACTGTGCTCAGTTTTGGGCCCCTCACTACAAGAAAGGCACTGGGGCCCTGGATCGCGTCCAGAGAAGGGCAACAGAGTGGTGAAGGATCTGGGGCACAATATTACGGGAGTGTCTGAAGGAGCAGGGAGTGTTCAGTCTGGAGGAGATTCAAAGGAAACCTCATTTCTCTGCACCACTACCTGAAAGGAGGTTGTGGCTGCGTGGGAGTCAGCTTCTCCTCCCAAGGAGCAGCAGGAGGACAAGAGGTGATGGCCTTCAGTTGTGCCAGGGGAGGTTCAGGTTGGATACTAGGAAAAATGTCCTCTCGAAATGCCCAGGCAGGTGGTGGAATTGTTGTCCCTGGAGGTGTTCAAGCCATTCCCTGGCTCTGAGGCCAAGTCTCCATGCTGTCTGAAACACAGTGACCCCATGCAAATAATCTGTTGGTGGTGGCCCTCTGGCCAGTACTGTGTCAGGAAGCGTGCCTTCAACTTAGCTGCCAGACAGTTGAACTCCAGAGCATAAGGAGATTTCTATGGCACGGTATAATTCATCGGAGCAGAAAAGAGTTTTAAGAGTCCCTTTAAGCTTTGCCAACACAAGATAACCACTTGAATGTGGTGTCTCCTGTAGGCTCTCTTCAGCTGTTTGTAAGAAACAGTAGGAAAAAAATTATTATCTTTTACTATCAAGTGATGAAAAAAGTGTTTTTTCATCTGTGTCTCATTTAGACCATGAAGAAATTCCTGTAAACAAGGCAGGAGTTTAATTTTTTAGTGGGAACGTAGGCGATAATTTAGTTAACTTTCTGACTGATACAGGGATTATATCAGGATGGTGAGCAGTCACCTGGGGTTTCTGCAGGGCTCCATTTCAGAGCCAGATGGAGGACCGCATCAGGGGAGGGTCAGGGTGGAAAAGCTTCTGCACCGAGATTGACCGTGCACAGAACAGGTTGCCCAGGCCCAAACATGCCAGAGTTCAAGGAGCCTTTGGACACCACTCTCAGACATAGTGTGGCTGGTTTTATGTGGAGGCAGGGGTTGGTTTTATGTGGAGGCAGGGGTTGAACTCCTATGATCCTTGTGAGTCTCTTCCAAGTGGCCATTCTACAATGGCCTGGAAGGCTGTTAAACAGCTTTTAGTTGTGGTAGTTATCAAGGTGATACAAGCATGTAAAATTTGGTACCTAAATGCTACTCCTGTTGGGAAAGAACATTCATAACCAAAGTACCTGCCTTCCTCAGTAGGTAACTTAGGAGACGTGCAAGGAGTAACGGCCTGCAGATGCCTCTGTATTACACTGTGCAGACAGAACAGCCAGCAGCTATGGAAACTTAATGCTACTGATGTGGGGGTGGAAGGAGCAGTTAGCAAGATCTGCATCTCAGAAGGTCTGGCAGGCTGGTAAAAGAATGCTATCCGACTTAGCTTACAGGGAAAAGGAGGAACGGCTGCTGTCCTATTCTTCTTTCCTTAGTAAGTAACAGAGTTAGAAGCGTAGAAGAGAGTTAACAGCATATCAACTTAAGGACGGTGTAATAAATCAGTGTTATTTAGGTATATGAACAAACATAACAGCCACACAGCCCCCAAATCCCTTTTCTCCCACTGGTGTCCAGTAGTCCCTTAGTTTGCTGACAGATCGGGCTGCTCTCTTCTCTTAAAGCAGCACTTGTCTCACTGCTTTGCTTCACAGTCAGAATTCTGACCTTCTGACCTATTAATACCTTTTTTTCTTTTTTAAAAAAAATCTTTCCCTCTAGCTGCAGGTCAGAATGAAACCTCAACCATGGTCTAAACGGTGGGAGAGGCCGAAATACAACATAAAAGGAATAAAATTTGAGCTACCCGAGAAAAAAATGAAGGAAGCACAGAAGTGGAAGCAGCCCTGGCTGGAATTCGATATGCTGCCAGAGTACAATACTTCAAAATAGAGGAATAAATACGGAGGGAAGCGAGTGAAGAGCTGAACAAGTAACAGCTTTGAGTTCAATGTAAGAACTTGTCAGTTTTCAAGTTTCGTATGCAAATAAAAGACAGTGAAATTTCAGCAGTTCTTGTCTGAATGTTAAACTGTCCCTTCCTGAAAACAGTGTTACAGTGTGTTCAGCCCTGCTTCTGCCTTCCCTTCTAAATCACAGCTAATAGAAGGGGTTTGCAGTTATTGTGTTGTCACTTCCAAATAACTGTTTCTTCTGCCTTGGCCAAGTAGACAGGGGCCAATTGTGAAAATGCTTCATTCAAGATGTTCAGAAGGGGGCTATGGCAGGGAAGCAGATGTACAGAAGCCCAGCTGGACAATCTGAGAGTAAGTGCTGCTTAGCTGTCCTGTAAAGGCACTTTTGAAATGACATCTGATAAAGCACCAATAGTAACCTGACAACAAAGCAGTAATACCAACGTTTTGAAACCAGCTTGCAAGAATGAAGCCAGATTAGCTGTTACTCCAGTCAGATTGTGTGAATGGGTGCAAGGTTCACCACAAAGTGGCACAGTAGGTTCTCAAAGATACTCAACTGGGATGGGGCTTCTGAGCTCCAGTAAAAATCGCCTTCCCCTGCTTACCAGTCATGACAAGTGACGTCTGCAGCCACTGGAAGAAGCCTCTACAGAGGTAAAGCGTGATAGAACCTATTCCAATTTCATAGCAGCACAAGACTAATTTCTTTGGGAGCAACTTTCCACATGAATAAGGAAGCAGAGGAGACAAAAGCAAGCACGGAGATCACATGCTTCAGCTGATTACCCATCAGTTGTATTTTCTTTGCACTCAGGAAAGTAGAAGTGCACAATTACTTACAACAGAACTCCTAAATCCTGCAGATAATGAAGCGCCAGCAGTGCCACAGTTTTTTTCCATACTTCACATAACATTCCTGTCGTGTTCAAGACTTGAAAGCGTTAAAAGTCTCATTAACACAAAGACATCTTTACTTTTCAAAATAATGGTTTTGCTTTTATTTTAAAAGTCATTGTTGTCTATAACACTGATGAATGCTATTTACAATTAAAATAGTTTACAAAAATACATATTCTGTAATAAAAAACAACAGAAAAACCATAGGGAATAAAAGCCTCCAAGAGTTAAATGGAAGACCCATACATAACATTTTAGAGAAGCAGGCAATTAGCAAACTTAGCAGAATTTGTGACACACTGCTGTTTCTACAGTAAAACATCCTTTTTATTCTGCAGCAGTAATATTTACTGCACATATACGAAGTTACACAACATTAGAAATCCAACATGGGTACGGTGAAATGAGGTTTAATGGGTCTTAGAGGGAAGCAAAAGGTAAATGTCCTTAGAGAGCCAATTACTAGAAGGTAACTGGAGTTGTTGTTCTGCTCGTCTGATAAATGAGGGCGGGTGACAACTCCAAGTCTGTGCACAAAGTCCAGTCTGTATCTCAAGTACAAAGCTCCACTACAAATCATACTCTGGAGAAGAGTAAGCGTAGTTAAGACGTTCTCCTGTGCAACTTCTTACCTTCCTGAACACCCGTTTACCATCAGTAGATGTTCATAGATCAAACTTCTCACTGCATACAGAATTCCTGCTTCTGTGTCAGGGTCAAAAAGCTATGAAGAACTCACTGTGAGTTTGGTAGAGTTATCTCATTAAGTGGACAATAAGTTAGAGTTCAGTGACTCCTGAGTCAGAGTGATTTGGTGTGGTACTGAAAACAGCTTGTGAAGTTGTCTGCTCACCAGCAGTGGTAACGTTACAGGCACTTACTGCAGTCATCCTTCCCAAAAGAACAAAGCAATGAGGCTTTGTCATATATTTCAGAACACCTGCACTTTACACTGACCGATTGTGATTCTATCTAGGAGTAGATGGCATCAGAAGACAGTTGGAAAAAAAAATCAAAATATTTCACAGTAAAACAACTGCAGGCAGTCCACTCATTAAACATGACCACTTTTTTAGAGTGAGCATCAGGCTTGTTTCAGTAAAAGAACTGCTGCTTCAAAGAAATCCTTATTTCCTGATCACAGATTTAAGATGTTCCCGTTTGCACTCTTCAGTGAGCTCTTCAGCAATACGCAGAGCCTTGACTTTCACCAACAGGAGAACAACTTCTTCAGTTTCATCACTATTACAAAAACAAGTTGACATAGCAACACATTCACACCTGACTTCAAAATCAATAAAGCTAAAACGTGCCTTGAGCTACACTGACCACTAACTGCACCCAACATCTAGAGCCTCAAACTAGCCTGAACTAGTACTGCAAAAGCGATCCATTTTACATTATGGATTGCATCTTTAGTTCTACGTAGATGTTGGAAGTACATCACTGAAAGTGTTAAATGCATGAGGCTTGAGGAATTTAAGAATCATAGAATCATTAAGGTTGGAAAAAAACACAAAGATCATCTAGTCCAACTGTCAACCCATCACCACCATGCCCACTGAACCACGTCCCTAAAAGAAATACTAACATAAAGAATATGAGCAAGTGCTGCATCCCAAAGAACATGTTGTTTGTTACCTGTGGTTACTTCCTGTGAAGCATACGTGCTCACTGAACCAAATGCTGGCAGAAGTTCACTGACTCGGGGAGAGTTGACCCACTTCCAAGATTTTGGAACCACCTTTCTGGGAAGCATGCAACCACCTGTTCACCCAGAGAGTATTTTGAAAGAAAAAATAGAAAGAAAAAAAAAAGGCTTTCAGTAACACTAAGTCACACCACTTCTGACAGACTTCTCCTTTTGGCTAGTTCAGTTATTATTGGCAGTGTTTACTCTTCAAAAAACAAAACCATCATTTTAAGCAGTTATTCCTAAAGCCTGGGAACCAATGCTTGCTTTGAAATTCTTTTATACACCAAGGTCATTAAAAACAAACAATCAAACAAAAAACAACTTTAAATGTTAAATAATTACACTTCAGACTACATCTGTCCCCATGGAAATAAGACCTTTCACCTCTTTACACTTCTCTATGTTTTCTGGCCCTGGTGGTGTGTTGAAGAGGTTCAGAAGAAGGCAACGATTCAGCAGCTTGCTCAGTCCCACACCACGGACTGTGTCTTCCTGTACAGTCCCATCCCAAAGGAGAACCTTGGAGAGCAGCTGCAGTAATGGAGAAACAGAACATGCATATCTGATGGCTGAGGGTGCATTAGAACCTCCTTTTTAAACTTAAAAGATACCATGTCCATCCAATCTCAGTACTCAAAAAACAGGATTTATTCTCTCCAAGCTTACTGCCAATTAGTCACTAAAAAACTACAGATCATAAATTAGTATTTTGAAGTAGATTAATTTTACATGCGCCTATGAGCTGTACCCTCATACATACACACATCACCTCCCAAGGAAAGAAAGAGCATGTACACCCTTCCAATTGGTTAACAATTTGCTAACACCCAAGAACAGAAAACAACTATGCTTTATTTTTTCAGAGAAAAGCCAGTGGTCAAATCTGAAGGTGTACACATGTACAAAGACACCAGAAGGTGTGCACGTGTACAAAGACACCAAGCTCAGCAAGAAACAGGGATCAACAGCAATTGAGATCCAATTCTAAGTGAACATTGGAGAGAATCTGTGACAGAATGAAAAAACAACCACTACTGCATATGTTACATAAGATTACATGCCACCAGCCTCACAACACAGGTAAGGTTGATAGCCTTGGTCCATAGCAGCAAAAAGATTCTTTTGTACTTGACCTCAGTATTATTCGTTAGCAAGAGTTGTCTTCAGTTACCTGTTATCACTGTAGAAATGACTATTTAAAAAGACTTAAGCCCAGCGTAAGAACATGGCTGGTCTCCCCCTCAACACAGAATGGTTAATGTCAAGGTAACTGTTAACCTCAAGGTAGTTCACCCACACAGACACAGTACGTGATCTTAGCAGTCACCAGTCAGAAAGCAGTCGCAAAGCCCACGACTACTGCATACTTCTCTGGAGTGCTTGGCAGGACACTTCCTTTTGACTGCATGAGCTGCTAGGAAAGTTAGACTGTAGGATGGCACAAACATCAAAACCTCATCAACTGTACTTCCTCATTAAAATAGTTCCTGTCCTCTTCTCGCCCAGCCCTTTGTGAGTACTACTCCCATACAATTTCTGGGCATGGTTTAGAGGACATTCCCGATAGGCAGCCTGCAGATGATTACCTGCTTTGAAAGACAGCACCAATAGGGGCTGCACAACGGCAGTCTCAAACACAGATAAGTCACACTAATAAGCTGCTGAACAGATCCAAAGAGTTTAATACATGACCCGCAGTACTACTTACTCTGGGATAAACGAATTCATGACTTCACTCCAGAAAAAAGAGTGGCAAACTGTCAGAAGATACCCAACACAAGCACATTTTCAACTGTTCTGCACATCACCACTTCTAAAGAGAACCCTGACAGCGAGGATGGAAAACAAACTGAAAGGAGAAAACTTCAATCTGCAGTGAAAGACCACCGGTCTCGCTTTTAGAAACTTGCATGTATTTGACAGGACATTTAAGTCAGGCAATACACAATCTCAGAAGGTGATACCAGAATCTTATGTCTGTTTCGTGTCTGCCAGGTATCAGTACTAAGCTCCTTCTTGTCTTCTCTGCATCTGTCCATGACAAACCCTTACACAACAGCTTGCCCCAGGAGTGAATATGGCAAGTCCTCAACATTCCCAAATTCCCTGATTTCTCTACAGGAATGTGCAACATGGCAGCAGGAAGCCTCTGCAGAGCTGTCACCATGGCCTTGTTAGCACACACAGCAGGGGAACTGGGATGTTAATGTGTTTTCCTGCATCTAAACCTCATCTTTAGTACGAATCCAAACACACTCATAGAGGAAACGGATCTAAGAGGGAATTGAATCACAGGCATTCAGACATTCCTAACTCAGCACTTTAGACTGAATAAAGCTATACTAATACGCTTATACGCACATGCAGGGATTCCATTCTACAAGAGCAACATGGGCACTGTATGCACATACTGAGGAAACAGACCTATCCACAGAGTGCCAATGACTGATCTCATGGAAGGTTAGCAGGAACAGATGATGAAATTAAAGTCTCTTGACTACGTATCAGAGGTGGGTGAGCATAAATAGCTCACTGACAAAAACAGCTAACCTTCCTATTAAAATACATTAAACTCTCAGGAATCAGATTTGACTGAAGATACATTTCCTCAAAGACGACAGTCTACTTTTAACTAAAATGATTTTCACAGACAAGATCGGTGCTTTTTCTTTACCTCAACAGCTGACCAAAACCGTCTGCCTTGGAATTTTGAACATGGCGATGATTTGTCTTCCACAGTGCTGGTCAGGAAAAGAGGAAGAGGAAATAAGGATTTTGTTTGACCTGAAAGTAAGACAAACAGACAATTCATCTCTTAAACACCGATGAATTACAACTATGGGATTCTTTCAGCAGTGACAACCAGAATAAAGGTCTAAGGAAACAGCTGTTAACTGAAACTCCTTGCAATACCCAATGGAATTAGCAGTTGGAAACACTCGAGTATGTGTTTAATGGATTCTCAGCAGAACAGCACTGCTTGTAACCAGACAAACATGCTGCATCAGGCTTAGCAACACTCTTCTCCCAGCTGTGTCTTAACCCCACACCTACCAGACTCTTACCAGTTATCCTCTCTCTAAGAGCGTCCAGCAGTAAGCATCAGCAATATCAACTATTTCAGGAAAGAAAGAGGAGTCAGGAGTAGAAGGGGGAGCAGACCACCACAAATAACACAAGCCCTCAGATACTCCAAGTTAAGATCACAAAACCAGACTCTGGGCTGTGCCTCATAAACTAAGAACTTTCCATTTATGAAAGCTTTTAGTTACAGGAGCAAAAAAGCACTAAGTTGACCTGTGTAGTTACTCTTGTTGGAATGAGTTCATAAACATTAATGTTTGGTAACTATTCCTACAATGAAACAGTAGAAGGCACATTTGTTCCATTTGCTCATGGATGTCTACAATATATTTCACCCACGCTTCTGGGGAAAAGGTACAGAAAAATAGAACAAAGGCTAAAAAAAGAGGTTAGGTTGCAGGTAGACTTGGTGGTCTTTAAGGTCTTTCCCAGCCTGAGCAGTTCTATGATTCTATGACTAAAAGTAACAATTTTAAAAAGTAAAAAAATAAATTCCCAGGGACAGCTTACCTTTTCGGATACAGAGGGATAAAGACATCCTCCTCTACAGACTGCTTCATCCTCAGGACAACCGTGTTAATCAAATCCTGTCAAAAAAAAGAAAAAAGGAAAAATATTAACACATCCTCACAAGAAAAGGATCTCACCTTCCACTTACAACAATTTTAGGCAGTTATTTTGTTCATGTGGAAAAGCAAAATGCTAACTTCAGCTGAATGCAGGTGCCACTGTATATAATAGACACTAAGATCACGACTGCATTAAAGACCTGTGAGCAAGTCTCAGCTTTAACCATCTTTCTTTTCTTTCTTTCTTTTTTTTTTTTTAATAAAATCCTCTTGGATAACGAGATTAATGTATTTTCCAGCTATGAGGTTCTATTAAAAAAACCACAACAAAACACCACAGCTACTATACAAACAGAACCTTATCTAAAGCTTCTTCCTGAAGTCAAGTGTGGCGACTGCATAAACGTTTGTTATTATTTCTTTTCATGCTAAGGGCCTAAACATCAACTTAGTTTCACCTACTTTATGCTGGATAAACTCCCAGATTTACATGAGAATAAAACCAGAACTGGGCTAAGTGTATGTTACAGTGAATATTTACAGTGAAGTGCATACACTGCATCAAGAACTTCCTTCCCCATTACCACAACAGCCTTTACCTGTTTTGCCTGACTGCATTCCCTTCTGGACAGGACTTGTTTTTCAAACACGTTATCGCAAAGCTGTGTAAGGTCACTCAGTCTGTGAAGTCGATAAAGGATCCCACACATTCTTGGCAAATGCTGAAAAATAGGAATTATTTCATTCATGATATCCAAGTGGCTATCTGCTCTAGTTTCAAGGAAGCAAACATTCAAACAGCTAAACCTTTCATTTGCAGTAACCTTAACAAGTAATTGTAACTATCAACATAATTTTACATTACCACTTATTTAAGGTTTGATTACCTAGCTGCAGTGAACGTCCTCAAGACAACCTTAATATACCTGTAATTTTTGGCAGGATAGTTTTTTCAATCACTCTAGGCAAAACTTCTTCATCAGGATCATCATCTCTTTTTGATTCAGACGGCTTTTTGGCATCGCTGAATCCTTCTACAGCTCTGAACCAGGGCATCTCTTTCAGGTCTGTAGAATTCTGCTGAAAGATCATTCCCGTTAGTTGTTCAGCTGTCAGGATTGAGAGAAAAAGCTCCATGCAGAAATATATCCTAATGATACCAAAAGATTCTCATTTAACAAGTTTCACATGGATTCTAATCACGGAATGGACCAAAGCAGCAAGCTAAAACTGAATGTAAAGCTAGATTTCAGAGGGTAGGGTTGTCAAAATGTCAGCAAACAGCTCCACATTAATAAAGATGCAAGTGATTCATATGCAAGCAACCTGACAAGAGGAAAAGATGCCTCCTTCTAGTTAACAACACTTATCTCAAGCTCTGGAATGCCTCTATAACCCACGGCAAAGCTCCTGTACAGAAGTCTTCCCTGCAAGCAGCATGCCCCCGTCCTGCACTCTGGCAAAGCCTTTTTCAGGAAAAAAAAAAGATACAGAAGACCACAAAAAGACTTCTGCGGTTTTGAACAACTGCACAGATTGAAATACCCATTACTTTTCATATTTTGTATGTCTCTTAAAAGCTCAGACAGGAAAATCCTCCTTCTGTTATTCAGCAAATACGCATCGTGCCTCTCCCAGCTCCTCGTGACCTGCTCACTAAGGCAGTTCAAATCTCAATTTGAAATACATTCCAACTTTGGACAAAAAACTGATTAAACTAAAGAAGCCTACAGTCTTATCTATTCTTCCTAAGGCATTGGTCAGAATTGTTTAAATGCATTAATTCTATGCTGTAGAAAATAAACGATATACCATTCAAAAGGAGTATTTCTTCACTCTCCCTTGAAAATCCTTCTCAATACGGGAGGAATTTTGCTCTCATATCCTGACCAACCTTTGCTCTTCTGGAATTCAGTCACCTCTGTCAGAGCCAGTTCTTCATCACTCGGCATGCCTTCGTGGTGACCAGCTGTTTGTGAACGCTCTCTCAGCTGCCGCCTGCAAGTCCTGCATTCTGTAATGAACTCAGGTGAGTTATTCACCATGTACATACGTAAAAGAAAGCTCAGTGATATACTAAGAACACCCGGTGAGAGCAATAGCCTAAGGAAACACAGTGAGGAAGCAGAAGTAAGTATGCAACCCTAGAGACACAGGCTGTAACAGTAAGGTACTTTGTGAGCTGCCAAAGGACATTAAAAGCATCTCTAACGACCTTCACTTCACCACATTCATACTAGGAACTCCCCCCACCTGAAACACCAAACATCTAACATGGTACTCCATACTATCCCTGCCAGAGGTAGTCTGTAAGAAACTACTGCGCTCTCAACAGTCCATCATCTCAGTTCTATGTAGCTTATGCAACAACTTGCATAGGAAACTGAGACTGCATCCAAGTCTCACTGGGGCTAAAAAACGTTAGTCCTGGCACCACATACCATAAGAGCATGCAAAATCAACAAGAAAATTATATTTATACCTATTATTTGCATAGCATACCTCTTGTATGTAATTATTGACATTACTTAACGTTAAAGGTTAACAGTTTGCTTCAAGCAAAGTTTTATTACGTCGTTTTTCAACCAGTAAAACTCTTAAGTCCTTACCTGTGCCTAAACAGTGCTGAGTCAAGGCACCAATGCAACTGGAACGGTTTCAGAGCTCCCAGTAACTTAAGGTCAGCAGCAGACCCTGACGTTCAAAATGTAGCACCTGGCCTACGCTGATAACAGAGGGTAGGTTAGATGTTCTGATGCACCCACTGCCACCCCACCAGCAACAATACCACCTGCCTATTTTTGTCATCTGTGCAATAATCACAACAATGTATTCCTATATATAATCACAATATCATTTATTCCAACAGCAGGGAAAAATCTACTTTCAGTTTCGTGAACAGTCTCACTTCAACTTATGTTAAATTAATAGTACCCATTAACATTCAGATTCCAATCAGCAGGAAGAAAACCCTCCATTAACAAATAGATGGTTTCCATGTACCTTGAGCTTTGGAAAGGAAAGGCATTTTTGCACGTGTGTGTATCATCTCGCTTAGTAACTGCAAGGATTTACCTTCATCCCTGTGTAAGTAACAGGAAGCAGATACACACTTACTACAGTTAGATGTAATTATACGTACCTTCGATGCTCACACGTTTTCAGAAGCTTCATCTTTTCATCACTCTCCAATCCATCATTACTTGGTTTGCCATTCCCAGCTACCAGAAGACAGGAACAAGACAAAGAGGTGAATGCAGAACACTGATTCTGCTTCTGCTCTTCATTTGGAGACTAACCAAAGTAAATAAAACCTCCTGATGAAAAATTCACAGTGTCCAGCGTAAAGCACAGTCAATATTATCAGTGAACTGTAGGACAGGCTGTGGCTGCTCCCTCGTGCAGGGGGATTGCCAGGTCACAGCCTGAACCGGGAGGTGAGCACCTGTGTGAGCACAGGGAGGGTCCCCAGATCCACCCTTCCTCTCTGCCCTTCCTGGTGACGCTTCCAGCTGTGCTTCCCAGAGTGCACACACACTCAGAGTCTGCATGCTTTGCACCCACCCCACCTGCACACCAGTTAGAACCAGAAAGGGCTACATCCCCGAGCTCACTCTTCTCAAGCTGCTGCCAGTTATCAGTCAATCCTTCCTTGTCCTCCTGTTCTACAGTGCCTGCGTCCCAAACAAAGGCTCCACATCACCTTCGTTTGCTTTACACCTTGTAACAAGTGATGGAATACCAGCTCACCGCTTCCCAGTCCTGGATGGAAACGGACAGTGCCTACCACACTCTGTTCCCAACAGTGGAAAAGGCAAACTGAGCCTGCATGTTAAGTTCCAGCTTCCAAACTTTACACATTATTGCATTTAGATTTCAACAGTCAGCTCCCTACCGTCTCCTGTTATTTGTGTCCCCCTTGTATGTATGTCCCAAATTACCACTACTGATTCTTCAGTTCAACAGAGAAGTAGAAGCCAGAAGCATTTTCTGCTTGGGCTGTTCATCTGTATCAGCGTCAGCTGGCTTCAGTGCACACAAGACACAAAACCAGCTGCCCCTACTGACATACTGCAGCATAAGAAAACACAGCATTTCCATCAAATACAACCAGCAACGCAACAGTTCAAAGCTCTCTTAAACACTCAAGTACAGGTTAATTTAATTATACCAATATTATAATTTACATATATATATATATATATATATATAATTTATACCAACTTAATTTAAGCTGCAGGCACAGAAGCATATAAGCACTTACCTTGTGCTCATTGCCCAACACAATCTGAATCGTCTCCTTACTAACGTTATAACCCAAAAGCTTATGCTTACAGCTCTCATTAGTTATTAAATGAAATACCCCCGAAAAGTTTACATTTATTACAATTCTGCTTTTTAATTTTCTTAAAAAAAAAACAACAAAATCTCCTTCGGTATCTCATACGATTGCTCAGTTTGAGAAAGACTTTAACAGAACCCAGAGGCAGACTTTAATTTAACTTCCTTCCCTGAAGGGGGGAGCAGATTTCAATGAAAACAATTCAATTAAGATGAGCACTGGGAGGTGATGGGGATGGCTATCTCGGTAGCTGCAGATGCCTGACCCCACCTGTCCTTCTCACACGCTCCCTTGCAAGTTCCCATCTCCACCCAGGACATCTCAGCTGCCCACTGCCTTGTCTGAACAGGCTGAAGAGCCACGACAAAAGGACTGACAGCCCCACCTGCCCTGAGTCGCTCACCTTCCCGCTCCTCCTCCTCGCTCCCGAAGCTCAGCGCCGCCCCGCTTCCCCGCACGGCTCCCCCGAGGGCAGCGGCCGCTCCGCGGCGGTTCGGGCCGCCTCACGGGACGAGGCGGTGCGGGTCAACGTCGATCCGCTCGGAGTCGTCGTTTCCGCGGTCTCTGGCGCCCCCGCGTGGCCGATCGGCGGAATGGATTGGAGTCGTCGGGCGCATGCTCGCCGTGACCTGGAGGACTAATCACAATAGAGAGCGGCGGATGAGCTGCACAGAGCGGTTACGAAGCCACTTCCGCATTCCTACGCGCACGCGTTGTGCCGCCTGCAGGACTGAGCAGCGGACAGCGGCAGTTCCGCGCATTGGCCACGAGGTGGCGGCAGAGACCGCGGAAAGAACCTCGACTGGATCGATGCGGCCCGCGGCGCAATCGCTGGCGGTCAGTGCTCTGTCGCGATGACGGGGGAAGAACACGGAATGAGAAGTGGGGGGCGGTGGGGGTGAAGACGAAGAAAACAGAGGGAAACTCCTCCAAACTCAGGAAAGCCGTGCTAAGAGCTTTACAAAAAGAAAATAATAATAATAATAATAAAAAACAAAAGATAAAAAAATTACTTTTTGCCAGCATCTGTTGCACTGTTTTTAAATATTCACATACCCAAATGTAACTGCCCAGTACATTTAACGACAACAAAATTAAAGCACGTTGGCAGAAAGCAGAGCGCCATATTGGTGTTCACTCAGCCTCTGTCTTCTTCGTGCTTTCATGTATTTCACAGCTACCTAATGTAAATCACAGCTACCTCTGGAAGACAGCCCGAGAGCTGTGCAGGTCCATCAGGCTCAGCTGCAGCTTTCATCTGCCCTTCTCTGGCCCTCCTGCAGCTGGAGAGAGAGCACAGGAGGGCACGTGGGATGCAGACCCTCCCCAGTCAGCCGCAGCAGTCGCTCCTGCCAGCACTCCCTTTCCCCCACGTCTTTCCCATTGGACAGTCTGGAGCCCTGTGTGGCAGAGGAGGAGAGAGCTGCAGGCAGAAGGAAAACGGGCTGCTGGGATTCCTCCATCCCACTGCCAGGTGTCTTCTCTGGCATTTTGGGGGTGGGAAGGGAGTTGTGGGAGCACCCGTGGGGCTCCGGGCAGGAGGGAAGGAAGCAAAGATGCAGCTGCAGGCAGCGGGCTCTGGGCTGGAGCAGTGCAGCCAGGCACAAACAGTGACAACGTACACACACAGATAAACACCCAGCACAGAATCTGGCACTCCGCGGTCCTCCCAGAGCTTGTTACTGCTTTTTAGGCTGCTCTACAGGTATTCTGTCCTATCCCCTTCATTCCCCTGTCTCTTGCCCCCTTCCTTCACCCCGTGCCTTCCCCATTCCTTTTCCAGGCTTTCCCTTTCCTTTCCCCGCTTCCTTCCCCACGCCTTCCCCCTGCAACAGCCCCATGTTCTGCTGCTGTTCTCAGCTGACAATCCTTACACCACACTGTTCAAACACATCGGATCAGACTGCACTACTGGCACTGATTTTAAAACAACAACAACAAATACATACAGTATTATGTGTGGATAACAAACTCCTACCTGCTTGAAGACCAATAGCAGCTCCTCATCCTGCAGTAACTCCTGCACACGGCCAGGTCTCCCGTGCAGGGATTTGGCATCCTGCAGTGGCTTCGCAACATTGGATTTGAGTCTTTGACTTCCACCTCAATCTGCTCGACAGCAAACTGCCAGAAAGGAGGAAGAAGGAACGTGCCAGCAGTGGATGCGATCGGCAGAGCCAGCAGGGCATCCCCTGCTTCAAAGGGCACTCTGCCTTTCATCCCCACCCTGGGGCAGCCACTCTCCTGCTTTGCCTCTCCCCAGGGCCTGCAGGGTTTGTTCCATTGCGTGCTGTACCCGCATGGCCAGCACGTGCTACGGAGCCCAAA